>NC_044908.1:58165114-58325538 GCF_001633185.2 Quercus lobata
TTAAGAACCGTGATCAGACCGCTTCTCACGGTTCCCTACTTCCATTTGAATTTGAACCTTAAAAAAAATAAAAAAAAATAAATAAATAGTGGAGAGATTGTCTTTGAAAAGAGCAATCTGGATGAGCTAGTGAATGATGGTGAGAATGGAAGGCCAATGGTGAGGAGTAC
This sequence comes from Quercus lobata, assembly GCF_001633185.2. Lineage (NCBI taxonomy): Eukaryota > Viridiplantae > Streptophyta > Magnoliopsida > Fagales > Fagaceae > Quercus > Quercus lobata. The sequence goes on from NC_044908.1 coordinate 58,165,285, forward strand.
CAGGGGCTTTGAGAATGGATTTATTGAATTTGAAAGGGTAATTTAGGGATTTGAGCAAGAAGGGGAGATCTTCGTTGAGTTTGAAGGAGGAAGGGAACTGGAGACGAGAGGGGAGATCTTCTGACTTTGTTCTCCATCGGTAATGTGTGTGTGACAGGGTGAGAGTATGAGAGAATGACACTACAACAAAATGTATTTTCAGTGACGAAAAAATTCATCACTAAAAGTCCAGTTTTTCATCACTAAGGACCTTTGGTGACGAAATTGGACTTTTAGTGACGAAACCCATTTCATCACTGTAGCCCCGTCACTAAAAGTCCTGGTGACGAAAAACTTCATCACTAAAAGTTCGATTTGATTTTAAAAAAAAAAAAAAAAACACTTTTAGTGACAAAAACGTTTCGTCACTAAATGTTTTCCTCACTAAAAACACTATTCAGTGACGAATAATTTTGTCACTAAAACTATGTCAATTAGTCACTAAAACTATTTTTAAGAAAATCCAGACACATATAGTGACGAAAATTTTCTTTACTAAAACCATTTCTTACAAAATTTTGCTATATTTAGTGATGAAATTTTCGTCCCTAAAACAATTTTTTGTTGCTATATTTGTGACGAAAAAATTTATCACTAAAACTTATTTTCTGTTTTTATTTTTTTCATGGCTTTGATATTAACCTGTAACCTGTCATTACATTATTAAAATCTCACATTTGAATAACACATTTATTTCAACAACACATTTATAAAAAAAGATCCATACATTCCACAAGTAAAAAATAAAACAAGTATCCAATTCAAACTCCTTCCATACAAGTATATAATAATTGTTTGCAACACATAAAATAACTCAAGATGTTTTATAACAATACAAAAAGTATAGCATAATATAATTAGAACTAACGGAAGATGTCCTCATGCCTCTTGCTTAGCTCGTGCCTCTTGGTCCCTAGCTCGCTCCTCTTGGTACAATTGAAGCCTTCTAAAACTTCATGTACTATTGGAATCACTACTTGATCATAAAGATCTCTTTGTTGAGTGAGGGACCAAAAACCTACATATTACCACAAACAAAATCTTAGCATCTACCATCAAATATGAAACTAGATTCTCAAAACTAACATTGTTTAACATTTCTGACATACACGTTCAAGTTTTTTTTTTTTTTTTTTTTTTTTTTTTTTTTTTTTTGTTGCTAACATTAAGTGGGGGAGGGAGATTCAAACTCAAGTTCTCTTGCCTCTATAGAGAACTGGACAATGTGCCAATGCCGCTAAGTACAAGGCTCTTGGTGATATATACATTCAAATTATAGGACTCCCTTATACTTTCCATTTCAGTGTTTGGATGTAAAGGTGTACATGGTGGCACATCATTTAATATCCTATTCTTACTACACCAAGGAATGAATACTTATTTTAGAGGACAAGACACCATGCACACCATTAAATGGACATTTTCCATTTCAAAGACAAATGAAGAGGACCCTTTTCTTGGAAAAAAAAAATTACTTAACAAGAACACGCCTCTTTACCTACTCATTTTACCCTTTTCTATCCAAGTTTTATGTATATAGCCCTTACATTAGATCACATTGAAATAATGTGAAACCAAAGAATCCCCCATAAACAACTAATTAATCTTTGAACCTTAATTCTTGAAAGCAACAACCAAACAATTATAAGTAAATATTGAACCACACTTTGAAACAAACACCCAAATGCCAAAACATCAAAGTCTAAGTAAAACCCAATACCCCATTTGTGAAGATCTACTCATCACACTTTAACCCTCCTTAAAAAGTTCATTTTTCACCAATTTCAAAAATCCACATCCCATATCATATATATATACAAACTAATTGAAATGAATGAAGTAGTACCTAATCTACTCATCACACTTTAACCCTCCTCAAAAGGTTCATACAATTTTCACCAACCTCAAAAATCCAACACAACCCACCTTATAACACCATACAAGCCACCTGCTTGCTCCAATACAATAACCCACCACAAAACCAATCACAAACATCACAAATATAGAGTGTTTACAAGTATTGAAATCAATTAAAGTACTATTCATCACATCTAATCAACAAGGTCCATTCACATTTGCAAGAAATTAAAAACACTTCCAATATAAATTTAAACCACCATATAACATCATGCAAGCCACCCACTTGCTCCAACACAACATACCATCACAAATCCAATTTCCAACATTACAAGTATAGAGTTTTCTAAGTTTTTAACTAGAATTTACTTACTTTGCTCAAGTTAAGTTTACAACTTTCAGAAAAAATCAAAAGTTACTGCAAACAATGTGTATTTAGTCTGCAAAAGAAAAGTTAAATTTATAAGTACAAAAGTTAAAGAAAAGTTAAACAAGCAAATAAGACAATAATTAGAACCGCCAATGAAGAAAGATATTTGCAGTGGAATGAAAAGCTTGTATACAACAAAATGTCAGCATAAATATCTAATTCTTCAAAATCACTACCCCACATGAAAACTAGCAAACAAAAGCCACAACCCATGTAAGTACTCGCAAAATTAACATGCCAAAGCCCTTTTCAATCACGAAATCAAAGCAAACCCAATTACTTCCATCTTGGTATTATAGGAATTGAAAGTACTCACTACACATCTAAAACCCTCAACCCTCTACAAAGTCAAACATACTTATGTAAAAATGACAAAATTCCATAGCACATTTCTTAACCCAGAAACTCAAATCTTATGATCCACTCTTTTTCCCAAAAAAAAAAAAAAAAAAAAAAAATCAAATAAGCAAATAAAACATACCAAAAAAATTCCTTTAATAACTACTTCTATGCACAGAACAAACAGAGCCCATGTATGTAAACTAACATGCCAAAGACTTTCAATAACCACAGCAGAGCAAACCCAATACTTAAACCTGTTCCCCCACAAACAAAAAACAACCACAACAATTTCCATATTCTATGCTCAAAACCAAAACCCTCTTTTGAACATACAAAGCAAACACCCAAAAACACATTCAATCACAAAAGCAGAGCAAACCCAATTACTCAAACAATGCATGCATATATTTCACAAATTCAACAAGCAAAACCCAATTAACATTTGAAATGCAATCACACAAAACCAAATTATACCTCTGGATGGTACTAGAGTCCATAAAACCTCTTAACCTGGTTTTCAACCGCAGCCACTGCACCCTACTGGCTGCGCAACGACTTTGAACCCATTAGGCAACCTAGCCGCCTCATCCCCATGGCTCATCCACACAAGCTGCCTATCCCCAACCCGCTTCGACCTATAAAGCGCGGCGCTCTTCTCCACCCCAATCTCCATCGGTGCCAACGGCAATGCTTAAGCGTCGCAATCAATGTTGAGCGCCAACAGCGATGCCTAAGCGTCGCGATCGGCGTTGATCGCCAACGGCAACGCCTAAGCGTTGCGATTGGCATAGATCGCCAACGGCGATGCCTAAGCGTCGCGACCGGGGTCGATCGCCAATGGCGACACCTAAGCGTCGCGATTGGCATAGATCGCCAACGGCGACTCCTAAGCGTCATGATCAACGTCAATTGCCAACGGCGACGCCTAAGTGTCACGATCGGCATTGATCGCCAACGGGATCGGTATGGGTTTTTCTTTTTTTTTGACTGAAATGGCTATTGAAATGTTTTGTGGCTCTTGGTTTCTTTTTGGTGTGCTAGGTATTGAAATTAAGCTTATAAGTCCTTAGTGACGAATTCCAGTCACTAAAGACTAGGCTTTGTTAAGATTTAGTGACGAATTGTGATTTCGTCACTAAAAACATATAAGTGCAAAACTATTATTATTTCTAGTGACGAATATGTTTTGTCACTAATTCTTCCTTATAGTGACGAAAGGATTTTCGTCACTAATACTATCTATAGTAATACCTATAGTGACAAAATATTTCATCATTAAAAATTTCAACTTTTAGCAACGAAATATTTTGTCACTATAGATTAATTAAACTCGTGCCAAAGTTTCCCTCCACTGATGACCATTTTTCAGATCACAATAGTGACGAAATCTATTTTTCGTCACTAAATGTTATAATTTTTTTCATTATTAGTGACGAAATTCATATTTCGTCACTAAAGCTGTATTTTTAGCGACGAAAAATATTTCTTCACTAATTTTCATCACTAAAAATACATTTTGTTGTAGTGTGAGAAAGAGAGCTAGAGATGAAGAAAGAAAAATAAAAGCAGAGAGGAGTCAGATGAGGGGATGGGGATGGGGATACGTGTGTGGAGGATAAAAAACAAGAGAAAAAAGAAAGAGAAAAAAGAAAGAGAAAAAGGAAAAAGAAAAAAAGAAAAAGAAATGTATGGTCCATATGGATGCAAGGAAAGAAAGGAAAAAGAATAAAAAATCACAATAAAATGTTTCTACAATATTTTCACAATAAATTTTAAGTAACAAATATTTATTAGTTAATATTGGTGAGTAAAAAAATAATTTTAATAGTGGGTTCAAATTAAAATTAATAGCAACTTTTCACATAAATTTTGTTGTTAAAGTATTGCAAAAAATATTGTAGACTTCTTCACTGCTTCTGAACAGTTCTTCTTTGCTACTGCATGCTTTAGTCTCAACCACTTATATTTGCTTTGCTATCAACTACAAACATATAATGCTTGCTTGCTTGCTGTCAAGCACTTCCTTATTGGGTTTTGTTATTTATTTAATTTTAACAATTTTTAAATTCATGGACATCTTCATCTAGCTTTTGATTTTTGATTTTTTTTTTAATTCATAATAAATGGTGAACATTGACTATTCAAATGGGCTTGGGAGTTGGGAAAAAAAATGATCCGCAGTAAAATGGGCTTGGCCATGAGCAAATGAACTAATTTGTCTCTTAACTATTTTATTGAGTTTCATAAAATAAAAATTATTGGGTACTAAAGTGTACTTTGTCATGACTTAAAAATAATTTAAAAACTCAATAGCTATTTATGTTTTTTTAGAATTTAGTAATTCTTATTTTTATCATGAAAGTTATGTTATAAAAAATACTATCTGTATTTGTTTTGGATTATTTTAGTTAAATTTTCAATTTTTATTTATTTAATATATTTATTTATAATTTAAATAATTACTGAATTAATTATGACGTCATCACGGTTCGATCCCGGTTCGACCCCAAAAACCTTGAATCTCTCTCTTTTACGGTTCAATGAACAGTCCGGGTCTAAAAACCTTGATAAATATCTTCCTTTAGATATGGCTAATTTCATGACAAATTTATTTACAATTATTGGGTTTTACTACGTTGGGTAATGAAGACTAAAGTTAAAGAGTCTCTATAGACTCTTGCTCAACTTGAATCCTATTGTGAGAAATTCTAATATTTTATTTTCAACAATCGGTTTCATGACAAATTCTAGTCCAAACCCTACACATATGTATACACACTATTAGCCTTGTTAAGTTGTAATTTATTTGTAATTGTGTTGGCTTTATACTGTATCAAATTTAATTGTAATTCAAGCTTAAATTTTTTTATATTTGTGGGCTATTTTTTGCGATTGGGTTAGGTTTAGAAGTTCAATGAAGTGTTGTTAGAAGTACAAATTTACAGGACACTATAAGCATCACCATCAGGTGTGCCAAATGCCAAATATTTGGCATTTAGCACACCAAACACCAAAAAACTCTTCTCATGAGGTGTTCTAAATTCTATAAATTTTGACACATGTGAACAGTACCGTTCCATCTTTGGAATGGTACAGACGGTTGTGCTAAAACAAAAACTTTTTTATTCATTTCCTCTCTCTTCATTTATTACTTTTCTTTCTTCTCTCTCTTACTTTTTTTTCTTCTTTCTTCCTCCACCTGTTCCCTATCTCCTGTCACTCCTTCTTCCCTTTCTTCTCTAGCATCTTCTCCACATGGCATCAGAGTTTTTTTTTTTTTTTTTTTTTTTTTTTTTTTTTTTTTTTTTTTTCACTTTCTCTGCGCCTCTTTCTTTTTCTTTTCTTTTTTTGGTCACTATCTCTCTCTCTCTCTTTCTTGTCCACAACCTTCATCGATCCGATTCCGATTCAATTCAAATTGTCTTTGGCAGTGAGGTCGTCGAAAATCTGAAGCTTTGCTTGCCAATTGAAGCTTGCCGATCTTTGCTTGTGGATCTGAAGTTGAGCTCGCTGATTTGAAGCTTTGCTCACCCATTGGCAGTTTCCGATCTTTGCTCGTCGTCCTCCACAACTCTTATCGCCAATCTCGCCACCAATGGTTGGTTGAGTTTGGTCATTCATTGATCTATTGGGTTAGGGTTTTGTTGAAGATTTTGAGTTTTTTTTTTTTTTTTTTTTTTTTTTTGAGGTTTTTGGATTTGGAATTTGTTGGAGGATCTAGTGATTGTGGTTGTAGTTTGTGGCAGTGGTTGTAGCGGTGGTTGTTGTTGTGGTGGTGGTTATTGGTTCTTAGGTGGTGGCAACTGCCATTAGATTGTGCATTTGTATAGTGGTTGGATATTAAGTAAATATATTATTTAATTTGTTGTATATATTATTTTAATGTTTAGAATCAAATAATAGAAAATATGATAAATGGTTTGTTAAAATAATAAAGTAGACTTTTGATATGTCAAAATGACATTTTTTATAAGAGAGCTGATGGTGATGCTCTAAGGACATTGGCACCTACAAAGTGTTACCTCACAACTTAAAAAAATCAATTGCGCATAAAAACTCGTGAGACACCACCAATTTGTACTTGCAGAATTGCCAGTATAGTAGAAAAATCAATTATTTAGATCCAATGCCAGCTCATATATATACCTAATTTCCCACTAATTTTACCCTAAGCACCCACTAGAGAGTTGACACAATTGTACCCATTGTTGTGAGAGCTAAACACTATTAATTCTCTACATTGTTCTCTCACTACATAACCAAATCCTTGAGAGGAGATTAGATCCTACACACCCATCATCAGTTCAATGTTGTTTGGACCCTAAGGAACCATTGGAGCTTGCCAATTTTAGCCATGGTAGCTTGAAGGTACAATTGGTGCTTGGTTGAGGAAACAGTGCCTATAAGTTAGAGAAACAACTTGATATAGTTTGGTTGCGAGCAGGAGTTTGGAGGGCCCAAGTATTAAAGTAGCTTTAGGTTTGGAGGGCTTATTGTGTGTGTAGTGGATTGTTTCGTGGAGAGGTTTTTAAGCATGATGCTTAAGTTTTTCTCTTTGATAACACATCCAAATGTTTTCTTGAGTTTGCTTCTCTTTATTTATTGCTTTACTTTATTGCTTATGTAATTGCTTATTTAACTTATCCATGCAATGCTTTTGTCATGCTTAGTTCATTTGTCTAAATACTTTCACTCGGCTTTAATTGTTAGTTTAGCCTAGAAGTGAATTAGACATAAAATTCAAAGTTTTGGGGGGTCTAAATCATTGCCTAGATTAATTATGTAATATCTCAAACCCTAATCTCCAAAGAAGGAAGCCGAGTACCAAAACCTAAAGAAAAACTCTGAACCCATTCTTGTCTTCCAATCCTCTCCAATCATAAAATCCTTGAGAAGATAATTTAGCCGCAAATAATTTTATCCAATGAGTTTCACAACTGCAAATTCTCAAGTAGGTTTCTTGGAGTGCTAGGGGTTTTGATTCACGCAAATAAGTAGTTTGTGAAGTAAAATCATTTAATAATATTTCAAATGTTTTGGGGTAATTGTAGTAGGAAGGCAAGTGCGGTTTTTTCGAAAGGTAGAAAAAGACATTAGTTGGACAATGATTTTGTAATTAGTTAATTGTAACTACATTCTTATTGTGAATTGTTTATGGAATTGGGTGTAACGTCCCAATTAGTTTTTTAAAAAAAAATGTAAGGTCAGATTTTTATGGTTCCCACATGCCCCACCTAACCGAGAAGGTATTGCATGTTTCGGAAACATGCATCCTCATGAGGGGGACCCCACATGTGTGGGTTCATGTGGGGTCCACCCCCTTGTGAGGGGGAGGATGCATGTTTTCGAAACATGCTGAATTTTCTCCACCTAACCCCACTACCCACCACTCCTTTTTCACTCATCTTTTCATTCCTTTAGCAGACTCACTTCCTTACTTCTCTTTTCTTTCTTTTTCTTCTTTTCATTTTCAGTAGAACACTCCTCTTCACTCCTTCAAACTCTCTTGCCGGCACCTCCATATCACCATTAACACCTTCACATCCTTTTTTTGAGGTAAAATTTTCTAATCTTTTTGGTGGGTTTTACACTTTTGCTTGAGGTTATTTTTATCTAAGCTTTAATAATGATACCCATGTGATTTATGAGCATTGGAAGTGATATTTATGTGTTTTTATGTATGGGTTTTGTATTGGTGGAATTATTTGATGAGTGGATATATAATTTGTGCTAATGATGATTACTTAAGGTTTATGTATGGTAGAAAATTTAGGAATTTTAAGTTATAACATGTGATGGTTGGTAAATTTAATTTTTCCATTGCCATTGGGTTTATTTGGAGTTAGTTGAAGTTCTAAATTTCTTGTCTTGGAGGATATATTGATTTTGCTTTCATGGGTCTCTTAATGATGTACTGTAAATTTTATGGAAGCTAGTCATAATGTTGGAGATGATATTAAATGGGTTAACTTTATAAATTAGAGTTTATTCCTTGTGAATCAATTTGCTGAGAAACTATGGAAGTGGAATATATTATTATTGATGAGGTTAAATACTAGGCTTGCCTAATTATGTGATTATTTGGCAATTCCTAAATTGTGGCTAGATGCAATTTCAAGCTCTATACTTATTGTGATAGGTTTACTTGATATTGTTTAGATTCTAGCTAATTTCCTTGGAGCTTGGAGAATTAGGATTTTGCGGTTGCGAGGTAAGTAGATTTTAATCAGATTTTTAGAAAATAACCATATTTTATAAATATTGTTTTTGGGTCAAACACATTTTGGAAAATTATATATGGATATATGTTCTCTTAAAAGTATTGTGTTGTGACCCTATTATATATTATTATATATGAAAAGTACATCATATTTGGTATTACATTTGGGGAAATGCATGAATTGTTGATATGGAAAAATGAGCATCTTTTATTTAATTTTTGATAAGGAAATCTTGGAATTCATGGTATATTAGAAAACTTAAAGATGCTTATTTTGTCTTGTTATGCAGGAAATTGATAGAAAATCTCTTCACAGGAATGAAGTTGAAAACCTTAAAAACTTTGTAGAAGTTAGATTATTTAAGGTTTTTCTGAAACTACCTGGATATGAACTGTGTGTTTCAAAGTAATGTAACTTGTGAGTTGTTTTAACACCATGCTATGTGTGATTTCCTGGTGATCACCCAATTTGGTCTCCGTAGTTTTTGTGACAATGGAATCAAATCCAGGTCAATGCCCTTTCACTTTGGATGACGTGTTCTTCCTTGCTGCCCATAGGGTGAAGAGATTCCTTGATTGTGTGTGGGTGAGGCTGCTGTCCATGGGGCCAAGAGACCACATGCAAGAGAGGTCCTATTTGACAGGCTCTCTTTGTTGCCCATGGAGGGAGAGAAAAACCTTGAGAGAATGGATGAGGCTGCTGTCCGTGAGGCCAAGAGTCTACATACCAGAGAGGACAATATCATGCCAGTTGTGAATAAGTGGATCCCTTGACCGGTCTATGTGGTAGTGTGGTATATTTGTGATAATTTATCTTATGTTAGATATTATGGCTTTGGAAATTATATTGTTGATAATCACAGATTATAGTATATAGTTTCAAGGTATTTATTTTGAGAAATTTTATGTTTCATTACTTAATCATTCTTGTCATATTATTATTATTGAAGATGAAATTTGCATCTCCCCCTCCTCCATTAAATATGCTACTTACTGGGTTCTGTCTCATTCTATTATTTTATAAATTTTTCAGAGTAGGCAACAATCTTTTGAGACAGCTTTTTGGTGGCTAATAGTAGTTAGACTAACTACTGATGAAGGCTAAACTTTTGTAATGTAGATATTAAATGTTGTACATCTTAGAATAGGCTTGACTCATTCTTTTGTATATTATTGTGGTTGTGACTTTATTTCCACTAATGGGACAAGCTGTTGATATGTAATTATTTATTCAGACCTTTATTCTTTTGTGACTAATGGTCATTGTAATTAATACTTAGAGCTCTGACTTACTTTGAGAGTATATTCAATATAATTATTATGATAATCCTTGATGTTGATACTGGATATGATTTATATGGCTTGGATTGTCATAAAAGGGGGAAAAAATCTACAGGTACTTTGAGATGTCTTTCTCATGCTTTGGACCCTTTGGGGTTTGGGGCGTGCCATTGGGTCTCTAGAGTGGTTTTACATTGAATAATTCTACTCCATAAAACATGTAGTGGTTTAAAATGGATTTTTCACATCATTATTTAAATGTTTTAAGGTGAATTTTGTTTTGTGTCATACCAGATATATGATAATTGCAACCAATGCCATCTCCACTTGGTAATTAGGTTCCCCATATTCAGGATCTCTGGTCTCAATGTCCTTCAGTGCCTTTCGTAGTGGCTTCAATACTTCCTCATCACGTCCGCATTTTGCTAGCATCTTGGCCTGTCTCCGCAACATAGTTGTGAAGAAAAAGAAAAATCATAAACAATAAGACAATCTGGAAATCAGCTCTAGCTCAGTTGGTATCAAGACATAGTTGAAAATTTTATGTAAGATTAGGCACGCTAGGTGCTAGGTGTACAAAAAATTGTGAATGGAATTACATAATGTTGGATTCAAATTACAATAAATGTATTTTTCATCACAAGTATAGGATTTTCACTTGCTAAGGGTGCTTCAAATGTAAGCAATCCTTATTTTCAATGGTCAAAATTGAAGACGAAGGCCGAACTATCAAGAGGTAGAGATATCTACCTGAAGACAGTTGTCTCAGTTAAGAAAAGACTTTGACAAAGTTTTGACTTTTGATCATTCTTTTGTTGACATAGATGCACTCCAAGGCTATGTCTTAAGTTTTTGGTTTTTTTTTTTTAAATAAAATATATATTTAATAGAATGAGTGTATAGGTTGAAGTGTATGCATACCCTAGTCACTCTTCTTCTAGTTTTTACGTATAAAATTGTCATGAATTAGTATTAGGAACTAAATTGACTACAAATTAATTAAAAATAATAAGAATTAAATTGATTACTACAAAAATGTAAGGACTAAATTAACTATAACCTTAAAATAGTATTTTTACCTATATTTTAAGCTTGCTACTAATTTAATTTATCTAATTTATCCTCACTAGCAAAAGGGTAACCTAGGAGTTAAAAACAAATTAAATGGTTTAATAGCTTTAACACAAAATAAATTTGACTTGAAATGAAGAGGATTCTAGCTTCATTTTTAAATTGGGGCCAGAATTGGATATAACAACACCCTAAAGAATTTCTTCGTGTACATTATTAAGCATGTAGAAGCACAAGCTGAAGCTCGGCTTCATAATAGAAGCAGCTAAAGAGAGAAGAGAATGATACCTTAAGGGATTCAATGTTTGGAGGCTTTTTTTTGGACTCTACTACAGTATCCGCTGGCTTTAACATATGTGTCGTGGACTCGGGGTAGATAAAGCTTTTGGCTTCGACGGAGAAATTGCATTGGCTTTTGGACTCATCATTCGTTGATGGTGTTGGGAACCTATTTACTGCACAAACAATGGGACTGAAGGCATGCCTAAGTGGACGTTGGTAAGAACTGTTAGGTGGTGAAAGAGAGGAATGGTTAGAGCTGAAATTAGGGTTGGTTAACCTTGTAGCACTCAGAGGGGAAGAGATGCGTATGGGCAAACTGGCCAGTGGGCTAGAACGGAGGAAAAGTGTAGATTCCATGGAAGAATGGTGCGTGCTTTCATAAATTAGGAGGCTAAACCATTGTAGCATTAACTATTAAGGAAACCAATACTTATTCTTGGTCATGAATTGGAAATAGCCATGACCCACGCAAATTGCCTTTTAGGAGTTGAATAAGGTATCATTTGCTCCTTTGAACTGAAGTCTCTGTAATTAACGGGCAAGGCATCATTTTCAAGACTGTGTACTAGAAAGAATGTGTTACACGTACGAGGAAGACCAGGCTGTTTCCCTCAAAAAAAAAAAAAAAAAAATATATATATATATATATATAGATAGAGAAAGAGAGAGACAGGGAGAGAGATCACAAATTACTGTTAATTAGAACCAAAATTCAAATTAATGGCTATCACATAAGGAGTGGGCCCCATGGGAACTATGTTTGGAGTCTACCCCAATATGAGAGCAAGGAGTAGCTCCGAAACTATATAAGAGCGTCACCATCAGCTATTTTATAAAAAATGTCATTTTGACATACCAAAAGCCTACTTTATTATTTTACCACATCATTTTACAATATTTCATTCATCAGATGTTTTATCATTCAATTCTATACATTAAAATAATATTTACTACACATTAAAATAATGTATTATCTCCTCCCTATCATCACCATCAACAACATCAACGACAACAATGGCACATCCACCACTATGCAACAACGGTCACCAACAACCACTATCGCAACAACGCCAACCAGCCACCACCGGCACAAACCCACATCCACCAACGCCACCTTAAAAAAAAAAAAAAAAAAAAAAAAACCTAGAGAGATCAGCATAAACCCACATCCCAAATCCATAGCAAGCTCGGCGGTTCCGATGACGTGGTGGTTGGCATGGCAAGCTCAGCGGCGTGGCCTGGCATGGTGCTCAGGCCATGGGTTGTAGTGAATGTGGTGGGTCGGGTTTGTGTGGCTGTGTTGGTAGACGGTGATCTGAAAGTGTGAGGTGGATAGCACTGCATGGTGGACGGCGATTTTCCCATCTAAATCCACCCACCACTGATTTGCCCATCCGAATCCACCATCAAATCACAACAAAACCAAAAAAAAGAAAAAGGAAAAAGAAACCACTGCCATAGAGATTGGCCTAGCTTAATGCTCCGGCCTGGGTTTCGTCGGAGAGAGAGGCAATGATGTGGAGTAGAGGGAGAGAGAGCAAAGAAATAGTTGAACAAGGAAGTGAGAGAGAGAGAGAGAGTAGATACTGGTTAGTGAAGAAAATGAGGAGACAGAGGAAAGAAAGAGGAGATGAAGAGAAAGAGGAAGTGGGCCCCTCATGAATAAAAAAGTAATATAAATTATGATAAAGGTAAACAATGCACTCTCAAATTTGAGAGCGTATTGTAACATGTTGAAAAAAAAAAACAACACATATAGAACATCTCATGAGGCTTTTTTTTGGGGTTTGGTGTGTCAAATGCCAAAAATTTGGCATATGACACACCTGCTATAAATGTTCTAAGCATTTTCTCAAGTTAATTGAGTTAGAGTACATAAACTTGCGAAATTGCACATTTGACTATAGAGACCATTTTGGTTCTTGCCAAATTAGTAGCATGATTAAATTGACTAATTAATTGTGATTCCAAAATTTAGGGACCAAATCGGTTTTAAGATTTTTTTATCCAATCCAATATATGGTAACTGAAGAGACCATCCATTTATAATTTTAATCACATGATTTTTTAATAGGTTGTGTAACTTTTTTATATAATACAAATCATACTCATATAAATCATCACCTAATGAATTGGAATAGATTGCCACAAACTGGTTTGGAACTTATTTTTTATTCAACTTTAATTTCATACGCGACTGCACATTTGACACTATGAATCTTATATGTTTAAGTGATAGTTATCCATTCAATCACCTTCCCCATTTTTTTTTTTTTTTTTTTTTTTTTTTTTTTTTTAAGACATCGATATTTGGGGTAATGGTATGCTTAAAAGCACAGAATTTCCAAACAAAACACGAAGTTCTATCTTCTTGTGTACAAGAGGAACAAGTTTCTCATACAGCCTAAAAAGATTCCTGAACAGTGAAGACTCCAACAAGGTTGTCACCAGAATAAATGATATTCTCCTTTTCCACGCAAAAAATTGCAGTCCAAGTTCTCTCTCTCTCTCTCTTCACAAGTTCTTTGTTTTACGAGGAACATTCACTAATAGGCTGGCATTTGGTATAATGCTTTGCTTGAAACAATAAAATTTTCAAGGGCAACTTGGAAAAAATTTCTTTCTTCAAGCCTATCATACAATCTGAAAGATGTCTGAAAAAAATTTTATGCTATTGTTGGCAAATGTATGACAATGTAATGCATATTTGAGTTATAACAATGAAACCTAAAGTTCTTGTCAAAGTCCAAGAATCAGTTCAAGTCTTTGCAGTCTTTGGAATCTCAATTGCATCTCAACAAACTCTTGATCAATTGAGATATGCCTTTTGATTAACTCTCGATCAAGTCTCAATCAATTGAAAATTGATAATCCTGATTTTCTCATAGGCCCATTAAGTCAGCTATCAAGTGGGAATTTGAGTACTACATTGTATATAAGAGCCAATTATATATAGTCGACTAAAACAAAAGTGAGAAAGACTATAAATTGCTTTGAAATTTCAAAACCCTAGTTCTCTCTGTATCACCACAAACCAAAGATCAAGAAAATTCATTTGAAGAATGTTCCATTAAGGATTGGTGATCAATTGTTGAAGCCACAATTCATCTATAGATAGTTGTTGCGAAGAAATCTTCAAGGCAATTATTGGAGTCACGGACACAATTCGTGCAGAAAAATTCATATTAAAAGAGTTCAGAAGTGCTTGAAGCAATATGCGGTCATATTGTAAGTTTTACCGTAGATAGTGGCTGGAAATATGGGTCTATTTCAGTTGTAAACTTTGATTTTAAGTGTATTTTCCTCATGTTTCGACTATAGTTTTTTATATTGTCAACAAATCTTTGTGCTTTGCTTTTCTTGCACTTTAATTTAGATTGTGATTTGTTGTTGTGGCTTTATTAACAAAAAATATTGTCATCACCATAATTGGTTAATTTACTATTTTTTTTTTAAATTGATTTAATATAATCAACGAGGTGCAAATGTAACGTCTCAATTAATATCCAAGCTAGATTAACTCTAGTTTAGACATTTATTTCTACATTGATCCATTATCCCTGATTTCAAAGTAAATTATTATGTACTCCCGGAGTACCATAAATGCGTACTCCTTTCTCTCACATGAATGGTGTGTCTCACTAATTAAATTGGATCTTGATCACTCTCTTAGTATCCTTCCATACATGTCCAAAATTACTACACATGCCAAAAAGAGGGTATGAAATCCTTTTTAATTCTTTAAATGAAAATGTGTGGCTTTCTGTAGAACAAGGATGAACCAAGCCCTAAATTCCAAGTTTGAATGGTCTACAAAACAGTTGGTTGCGGCCAATTTTAATAGTAAAGCCTTGAATGCTATTTTAATGGTTGTTTCACATGAGGAATTTGGGAGAATCTCCAATGTAGAGATAGCTAAGGCCGCTTCCATGAAGGCAAAAAAGTTGTTAAAGCCTCCAAGTTTTAGATGTTGACTTCTAAGTTTGAAGAAATAAGAATGGCTAAAGATGAATCTTTTGATGAATTTTATCTAGAACTCAATGATATAGTAAATTCCATGTTTGACCTAGAAGAAATAATAGAATAACCTAGGATTTTTAGAAGATCATGAGATCCTTACTTGAGTGTATCCGTCCTAATGTTACAGCTATTGAAGAAAGTAAGCACCTATACTAAGGAAGTCAATTCCGTACCGTACCGGCCGGTACTGCCAGTATATATCGTACCGACCAGTGCATCAGTACAAATTACCCCCTTGTTTCATAGCGGAAAAAATACCGGCCGTACCGGCCTCGTACCACCCGTACCGATGAAATCCAGCTGTTTCGGCCAGTAAATGGATACTGGGTAAAGAATCAAACAGAGAAATCCCAAAGAAAAATTCTTATGAATTTTCAGATCTTACCCAAAGCTGCTGCACTTGGCCGGAGCCGGAGCTGACGCTAGCCTGCCGAGAAACCTCTTCTCTTTCTCGGTCTGTCTTCCCCCTCTCTCGACATCCCTCTATCTCAATTTCGATCTCGCTTTCTCTCTCTGTCTCGATCTCGCTTTCTCTCTCTGTCTTGAACTCTCTTTCTCCCATGGTCCGATCTTGCAGTCTCTTACTCTCCCTCTAACGATCTCTAAGTCTCTCTCTTTCCCCATCTTTCTTTCTCCCCAAAATACCCAGATATATTTGATTTCCAGGAAGGGGAACAACGTCGTTCCCCTTTTCTTTTTATTTTCTTTTATTTTTTAGTTTACTCATGTTGCGTTTGGTATTAGCCCACTTACTTTACTTGTTTGGCATTGACTTAAAAAACTAGCTATTTTTACTGTTTGGTATTGACTTAAAAAACTAATTTTTATTTATTTATTATTTAGTTTATTTTTACTATTAATTGTGTGGGTGTGTTTGTATATCTCTGTGTTGATTTATCTGTGTGGATGTGTTTGTGTGGGTTTGTGTCTATTTACACATATATTAAATATATAAAATAGTGGTAAACCTGAAACGGTACACCGGTATTGATTGGTATCCGAAATATATTGTACCGGTGGTTAAACTGGTACAGCCTCCTGTGCGGTATTGACTTCCTTGATCTATACACCATTAGGGTAGATGAATTAGGGGATCCTTACAAACATATGAACACACCTTGCTTCAAAATAGCATGAGCAAATCTATGGCTCTTAAAACTGTTAATGAAGAGGGTAATGAATCCTTTAATGATGAACTGACCAATGATTAAATAACATTCATTGCCAAATAGTTTAAGAAATTTATAAAAAACTTTAAAAACAGAGATAAAGGTAAAAAGTTTAGAAAATTTGAACCTCAAAATAAAGATAACAAAGATAAACCAGAGGCTAACAAAGAAAAAGTAGTTCCAGTTCTGGTGCACAGTGTTTCAGGTAGGTTTTTATGCATTAAAAGCTCATTCTACTCAAACAGTTTTCTTGGCGAGGGCGCCCTTCACCAGTATAGGCCCTCTAGTGATATCGTTATTGGGGAAGCAAGAGCTTAAATTGTAAGGATTATAAACTGAAGTGTCTACATAGGTCTTAGTAATCCTTGTGTGCTAATATGAGAGTACCTTTGGGTGCAGTGGTGAGTTGAGTTAATTTATATTTGTTAAGTTTATAAAAGTTTGTGAGTTTGAATGCAATCTAAATCGTTGATAGTAGATTTTGTTAGTGTGAAATTTTGAGAGTTTATAGATATTTAAGATAGTTTTTTGGTGGTGATTGTAATACTTATCCTTCGTGGTGGATTTTGTTGGTATTCATATATTGTTAATGTTTATGAGAGTTTGCAAGTATGTTTGTTATTGTTAAAAGAATGAGTTGGAAGCAATTATCTGAAATTAGCATGTATGGAATTAATGCTATATTCAAGGTGATAATTAACCCTATTTGAAAGAGTTTGTTGTTAAGTTAGGATAAAACAAAACCACTAACTACACAGCAATTTTGAAATTTCCCCCTAAAAGAATTTCATACAAAATTGTATTTGACTATAGTAATAGAAAAAACATAAATTTTCATTTTAATTGGCTTCTTTCTATTCAAATTAATTTATAATCCTTCAAAAAAGAGTTTTTACTCCTTATTATTTCTGTATAAAAAAAGAATTTCTTAGGTTATAATCTGAGTACATCTCATCTTCTTTCAATACCTAAAAAAGGATGGGAAAAAATCATCTAAATTTGATCACACACATCACATGCAAATGTGTCCAAGTGCCAAGTATGCTACATAAGCACCACCAAAGCGATACATTGAGCCACACTTCACTCACACTTGTTACAATGCCACAAGTTTATAGATTCACTTTATGATTTAAATTGGTTACGAACAGGTGCAATACATAGGAAAGTTCATTAAAAAATTATATATTGTACATATTTAATTAATAAGTATTTATAAATGAAAAACCGAATCAGAGAATTTATAAAGAAGAACATACATAATTTAGTTAGAAATTTGTTTGAAAATATCAAATTAACCTAATTTAATCAAAATTGGTTTAATGTATTTGGTTATTTTATAAAAAGGGTAAATTACAAATGTAAGGACCAGATTTGAGTCCCTAGCCTCGCCAATGGATGGACCTAGGCCTAAAAAGCCTAAAATAATGAATTTGTAGAGAGTGGATTGAAAAACTGGGTTAAAATGAGTTAGAAAATAAATAAAGTGGGCTCAATTGACAAGAATAGGAAAGTAGATTGAATTAATCCAAAGAAAATCGTTCTTGGCACAGTCCGAGGAAGTCAGTTCCTATATTTTCTCACAAGTTTGATTACAAAGTTGGTTCCTAATTGCTATAATATTTCTCTCTTGATTTCTCGATCCCCTCTTCATGGAGGGTCTCTTCTATTATATAGTTCTCCTTAGACAATCTTGACCCTTCACTTGTTGATCATCCAAGCCACCACTTGAGTGCTTGTCCCATCGGACACCCTCTCAGTCACTCTATGCGTTGGGGTAGCTAATGCAACACTGTTTAGAGGTCTTTTCCACATTAATGTAATAAAAAAGTTAGCTACAAAGCATTCAATGCGGTGATAGTAACTTTCTCCTTAGATATTTTAGGACTCCTCCCTGTCTTGTGTTTTCGTAATACTTATCTGTATCAACAAAATGTTCTTGGGATGTTCCCCTGGACGGCAGAACAACTCTATGGACCACGGTCTTGGTTAGCCGAGGAGGCATTAGTTCTTCAACCCAATCCCCTGGGAAATTATGATCAAAACTGACTTCTTCATTTACTAACATAGGCCCCTTTGACAATGTCTACCCTCCTTGTACTACCTCTAATCCTTGGATTGGACCCTAGACCCATTATATACATAGATAATGAGTTTTTGGGCCCAATACCTCTACAACAAATTATACCCCTAAAGTTTGGGGGTATTTGGATTTTATACTCCCAATGTTTTAGAATTTGTAATTTACCTCCTGAAGTTTTGGGAGGGGGGGGGGGTTGGATTGTAAACCCTAATATTTTAGAATTTGGATTTTACTCCCTAAAGTTTAAGGGTGTTTGGATTTTACATCCCAAAATTCTGAAACTTTAGGATGTAAAATCCAAACACTTCCAAACTTTAGGGAGTAAAATCCAACACTAAAATTTAGGAGGTAAAATCCAAATTCTAAAATGTTAAGGTGTAAAATTTAAACACTCTCAAACTTCAAAAAATAAAATCCAAATTATAAAACATTAGGGTGTAAAATCTAAATATCTCCAAACTTTAGGGATGTAATTTACAATTTACTTTTATAAAAATATAGTGAGTTCTTAATAGTCTTTTTTTTTTAAAAAAAATAAGATTTTCTAATCAATTTAAATTAATACATTTAACATTGTTTGTAACTTTAAAAATTAAATAAACATATATTAGAATAATGACATGAAAAAAAAAAAAGTGAGTTTTCAAAATCATATGTAATAATCTTAAATGAAGTCAACGAAAAGTAAAAAAAAAAAAAATTGTTTAACTAGTAAGTTGTGCAACACAGGAAAGTCTAACAAATTATAATTTTTTATCTATTTTTTTCTTCTAAATATGTAATTTGATAACTATGGTAGTTATTAACAAGAATTTATTATGATTATGTTTATATATAGAACTATTTGTTCTTCAATTTTTATTAAAGAAACTTTATGTGACATGAGTATGATAAATAACATAAATATATGAGGATTTATAACAAAGTCCTAAGCACCGAATCAAAAGAAATGAATAATAATGATCAAATTAGCTAAACATACACAGAATTTTCTAGCGCATTTAATTTTGTATTGTGATGCTTGTTTCGATTATTAAAATTATTTATGGTGTTGATATTGAATCCATGAATGTAGATAAAATTAGCTAGTTTTATTTTCAGCACACATTAAATTTAGCATGGTGTTGAAGCAATTTCCTTTTTCCTTTCTATTTGTGTGCTGTTAATCCTCTGCATGTTCAGGACCAACATCATGCCTTTCTTATTAGAGCTTATAATATAATAAACTGGGAGAAATTATTCAATAACTATAGGTCGTCCCTTTCAAGAATCAACCACAAAAATGATACAAAGTCATAAGAAGAACTCATCCTTAAAAATCGATCAGCTTGCAATGAGGTGTCCAAGAGCTTATATACACATTGTTAAACTTGCATTTAAACCATATGGGATATTAAGATTATAACACAATTTATTTGGTGTATGCAAGGAACAACTATTATGGAGCAATACTGCACATTCAAATCAAATAATATTAGAAAAGAATGGTAAAAAGGAAACACAAAGGTTAAATTATGCCATGAATCCTTCTTATTTAATTTTAAAAAAATAATTAATTATACAAAGATATTATGCTCATAGTATTGAGAAGATAATTCTACAACTGCAAGCTACAAGTCATTTTACTCTTGGTTGATAAGCTACAAGTGGTTTTTCCTTTTAAAAAAGTGGTGCTATTTCCCGCGTGTAAAGCATGTGTGTTAGTGCTGTCAGTTATTGGTGGAGTGGTTAGTTATTTTTCCTGTTTGTTAGTTAGTTACAGCCCTCTATTTTAGAATCTCTTGTATAAATACAATCATCAATTCTAGGGGTAGCGCCACCTTAAGGCCAGGGAGGTCCCAAGACCACCCTAACTTGAATTTATATACACACACACACACACACACACACACACACACATATATATATATATTGTTTGATTCTAAAGACTTAGGAACTAATGTATTTAGAACTCTAATATGTATTATTGACAAACCATGATTAAAACAGGTTGTTTAGTCTTGTTTAGACTTGCTCAAAGTTGTGTCTTTTATGTAAAGTTTGATTCAAGCTGATGCAGAATTGATAGTGCATTTCGGTCTGGCTCGATCAATCGAAAATCAGGTAGAATGCGTTTTTTTGTAGAATTTCAACTCAGCCCTAGTTCATTAAAACGTTCAGGGTTTTATGTTTTTGCCCTAGGTATATAAGGCAAACCCTAGCCACGTTTTAGTTGTTGCTCATATTGCAGTTTGTGTAAATCTCTTATGAGATTTGTGGGGAGCTTTCCCTTACACAAGTTTAGGGTTATCAAGAGGAGATTCATTCAAGAACTTGATGATTATTCAGTTTCTACACTAAAGAACTTAAAGAAACACAAGCGGGTGTGTTTGTACTTACTGGAGAATCCAAGAAAGAAGGAGTCTGTGGTCTTGAAACTTGCACGTGGTCGTGTCAATAAGTTTCTACTAGTGGGTAACAATAAGATGTTAGCGGTCTAAGTCCTATTGTAAAACTTCGATTCTTTCATAGTGGATTCAGGTTTACCTTGAGGATAGCTCGGTTAAATCGTTCCCAGGTTTTTACCAGTTTGGCTTCCTAGGTCATCATATCATTGTGTTATTTATATTTCCGCTACTATGTATGATATGATTGTTTAATTGTGATAACCTAGATTTGAAATTTGGACTAAGTAATAGCTTGGCTAATTAACTAGGTTAATCCAATTGTGTTTTAAGGGGCTTAACAACTCACATATATATAGATAGATTCAAGTTACACCTAGTGTAACTCTAAAAAGTTACACATTTTCTAAAATATTGGATTTAAGTAGTTCCAACGGTCAAACAAATGCACTCATTAATGCTGATATTCTGATAAGAATCTCATTTATTATCCTTATTTATAACGTTCCATACCTAGCTCTAATCCCAAAAATAGGTATATTTTTCTCTTTGCTCTCTCTTTCTCATCCATTACGCGTTTTTCTCTCCTCCATTGCTCTTCCACCTCCATTTTCATAAGGATCCACCTCCATAGTCACATAGAATCTGATACAAAAAATCTTATGAAAATGGAGTTATCTGGGGTTATCTCAAGCCGATTAACATGCTGCGCACATCAAACATGGCAAATCAAACTAAAGTCATTCAACATGAAAATTTTCGAAGTATCAAGCATTACAAAATTTACAATATATGGAAAGAAAAGAAAATGATGGCCAAGAAACCGTAGGTAAGAAGGAGTACAATTAAGTTTTTTTTTTGGGGGGGAACTGTGACAAAAAAAGTGCTCCACTCAAGACTTATATGCAAAATTCATATACACATCTTCTGTTCTCTCAGGAACCAAATAGAGAGAAATGGAAGTATTTCCTAACTATTGTTCGTCATGTTGTATATTAAAAAAAAAAAAAAATTATACGTAGAGAAAAAAACAATACATAGTTGAATAATTGATAGTATAGATTATGCATCTGCAATGCCCCATGGCACTTATGAAGAAAGAAGTAATAATAATATCAACCAATTGTTTTGATTTCTCTTTGAGTCAAAGCATCATAACCTAAGAGCATATCAAGGAATTTAAAGTTAATGTTTTCAAGGTCAATTTATCAAATTAACGGCTTTAACCATAGATTTTAGTCCAACCTAACTAAACACGGGCTTTAGTAGTATCAGTCCAACATAAAACATGTGAACATATTTTTTGTATTAGATTCTATGTGGCTGTGGAGGTGGAAGAGTAATGGAGGAGAGAGAAACGTTTAGTGGATGAGAAAGAGAGAGAAAAGAGAAAAATACCTATTTTTGGGATTAGAGATAAGAATTGAATGTTATAAATAAGGATAATAAATAAGATTTTTATTAGAATATTAGCATTAATAAGTGCATTTTTTTGACCGTTGGATCTACTTAAATCTAATAGTTTAAAAAATGTGTAACTCTTAAAAGAGTTATACTAGGTGTAACTTGAACCCATCTCATATATATAATAATTTAAAAAATTTACCCTTCAAGAAAATTTTGGGAACACTCAGTTTTTTTTATGCCAATAAAATTAAATTTTGCTCCATAATTTGTTCTACATTTAGTGGATGAATGATTGCTTGGTTGTGTATATTGAAAGAGATGTAGCTTGTAACATTAATAATGAGACTATTATGCAACGATTTCAAAATATGAAAACTCGTAAAAGGCAATTGTAAACTTTATATATTTACGTGTTTTTTTATTGTTATTGTCATCAATATATGAAATTCTCATTTTATTAGACTGTATAATTTATGCTTCTTAAAAAACACCCTGAGAAAAATTCCTGGAGCCGCCATTGACCAATTCAGTAATAAGAATCAGTTTTGCATTTTTCTCAATTATTGCAATACATAGTTCTATAGGAAACGGAATGAAATATCTAAAATCCTTTTCTTGCTGCAACCAACTTGCTACGATTCTGGTCACTGAGCTATTGGGGTTGAAAAAGGGGTACTTCCGATTCATCTTCCACATACTTTGCAAATTCTTTCCACGAGTTCATTGCTTTGTCCTTTTCATCCAACATGGTATATATAATACCCTGTACAAGTAGAAATCAAAGAACCATCATATTGCGAATTTTGTTTCTTCAGAAAAATATCCGAGTCAGTTAAAAAAAAAAAAAATGAAAAATCTTACAGCTGAAAACATATTCATGCAAGCTAGGAAGCACGGACACAAGTATGACATGGTAACACGAGCAAATTTTGAAAAATTATAACATAAAACGGCTTGTATAATACCAGTATGGCACGAGCATAGTACGAGTATGACACTCCAAATATGCACCCCAAATGAAATGTCTGTACTTCTTATCATGCAAGTTATTATACAATTATGGTTTTTGAACTTTTGAGTTGGTTAATCACCGTGCTATTTTTTTTTAATTAAAAAAAAAAAAATCGAAGTCTTCATTTGTCAAACTACGAAGTGGGAGAAGCCATAGCCAGACATTTTGCAAATTCTTTTTTTTAAAAAACTTTTTTCTTACTCTTTTATTGTATATATTCTTGATAATATGAAATTTACGAACCTTGTAAAGAGGAACTCGAGTATCTGATTTGATACGTAAATCTCTGAGTTCTTTGAGGCCGAGTTTGAGACACTGGCATTCTTTGGCTTCTTCATATCTTCCCTGTATAAGCAGACATAAACAATATGAACAGCGAAGGCAAATGAAGATAAGAAGAATGCTTGGTGGTGTACCCATTCTGCTCAACAGATCAGGAAGCAATGGACTTTTTTTCTGCTTTCATACATTTTTTATTCATCCTATATTGACCATTAGCCAGAATTAAACCAATCATGTTTCTTTTCTTAGAGCATTCACATCAGTATGTGTAAAAATTTCATCTATTTTACACAAAAAAACCTACTTTTTCTATTTTACACCATCACTTTTACAAAACACCCACATCAGTTCATCTATTATACACTAATCTTTCTTTAAATAATCATTTATTATTATTATTTTATTATTTATCTTTCCCACCTACCCATTACCTACTACCCCAATATCAGAACAGCACTCTCTCTTCTCCGTGGCCCAAGCTTCTCATCTCTAACTCTAAAGCTCAGCTGCAACACTGCCACAAACAGTGGTCCAAATCTTCACTCTCTCATGGCAGCAGCGAACACTCCACCCAAGCTTCCATGGTAGCGGCGATAGCAGCTGGGGCGTGAGTTTTGGTTTGATTTTTTTATTGATTTTGGGTTCCATTTTCTGTTGATTTTTGGTTTGATTTTCCATTGATTTTTTGGCTGGAATATTATGTGTTGTAATGGTGGTGGTGGGGTGGTACTGGATTGTGGTGGCAGGTGGATGGTTGATCGGCTCTGCTTTTTTAGATGAAGAGAGGGAAAGGGGGAGAGAGAGAGTGAAATGAGAAAGAAGAGAGAGTTCAGACCAGTGAGAGAGAAAATAATATAAAATATTGATTTACACATGCTACAGTAGCCGTGCATATTTGCACGGTTACTGTAGCTCGTTGATAATTTTAGAAGATTTTGCAAGATTTTAAACGGACTGATGTGGGCTATTTTTGAACAAAAATGTGTAAATTTGAGCATTTTTTCTATTATACACACTTATACATGGACTGATGTGAATGCTCTTATCCTTGCATTTTACTACTGGAAAGATAATGAATGTGATTATACTAAAAGATAGTGTTCATTAGGTAAACACAAAGGTGCTAAATTTAAGGAATCATGTCAAAAGGAATTATAGTTCGAAATGCAGATGCTTTGGCTAATAAATAAATAATATACAAAAATTTGGCTACAAACTTAGAACTAAAAAATTGGCAGAAAAATAAATAATATGCGGATGCTTTTACTTTGGCATTGACATGATAGTCTGTGGTGCATGGTTAGAACTTAGAACCAAGAACAAAGTTTGGCTACAAACTTAGTTTTAGTTATACAAAAATTTTGTAAATAGACTGTTGTGTGTGGGTTTGGATAGCAATTAATCCGGCGTCTGCATTTTCAAAGCGCGTTTTCTCCCTCTCTTTTTTTCCGTGTTTGTTGACTTTGAGAGACCACATTTACTGTTCATGAATAGTATATGTACTATTTACGCACTGCACATACATTGTTCATGTATTAAAAAAATATTAAAATGGGTCTCACGATATTATTCATACATTTAAAAATTATTTTACTACAGTATTTTCAGTTTCAGTTTTCAGTTTCAGCAAAAATAAGCTCAATCCAAACAGACCCTGTAACTACTTTTCTTATAGTAAATTGTTTATGACATTGGATCCCCAAGACCCGGAGTGGTTTTTTCTTGAATAATTCTACACAATCTATAAAATACATAGGGTCTAAAACAGATTTTTCAATTCATTATTTAAATGTTTTAAGGTGAATTTGGTTATGAAAAAATTTAATTTGTCAACTTTCAAGGGTGCAGTACCCAAGTTCTGATTTTAAGTGATTGAAAGATGCAAGAGATCACAGGTTGCACCCACTCAAAAGTACAGTAGGGTCTATGCTTGAAGTTGTAGTGTCCGATATTCTTGTGCACTAGAGTGGAGAAATTTTGTGTCATACCAGATATATGAGAACTTCAACCAATGCCATTTCAATATTGTAGTGAGGATCCCCGTATGTAGAGTACTCACTCCAAGCTTTATCAAGTGCCTGTCGCAGTGGCTTCAATACTTCTTCATCACGTCCGGAATTTGCTTGCACCTTGGCCTTTTTCTACAACATAGTTGTGAAGAAAAAGAAAAATCATAGGCATTTAGACAATCTGGCAATCAGCTCTAGCTCAGTTGGCATCAAGACATAGTTGAAAATTTTATGAAACATTAGGCACGCGAGGTGCTAGATGTACAAAAATTGTGTATGGAATTACATAATGGGTCCATTTGGATTGAACTTATTGTTGCTGAAACTGAAAACTGAAACTGAAAACTGAAAACACTGTAACAAAATAATTTTTAAATGTGTAAATAGTATCGTGGGACTTGTGAATAGTGCGCGAACAATACATAAACAATACGTGAACAGTATTTTTTTCTCTTGCACAGTGATTTTACTGTTCACGTAAGGGAAAAAAAAAAAAAAAAAACATGAAATCACAGAACTGAAAACGCCACTTTCAGCCCACCCCAAACGCTCACAATGTTGAATACAAATTACAATAAATATTTTTTATCACAAGATATAGGATTTTTACTCGCTTAGAGGGTGCTTCAAATGTGAGTAATCCTTATTTTTAACAGTCAAAATTGAAGACAAAGGCCAAACTATCAAAAGGTAGAGATATAAGAATCTTCTCTAAATGAACAAAACTGTCTCTGCTAAGAAAAGACGTGACTTTTTTTTTTTTTTAATGTTTGGATAAACAAACACACATAGAGGGGAGAGGAATGAGGTTTTGATTGTCCTTTTATTGACATGGATGCACTCCAAGGTTAGGTGTTAAAAAATTTTCAAAAAATAAAAATATCAATGGAGTGTGTGTATATATGGAGGTAGAAGGAAGTGTATATATACCCCAATCAGCCTTCTTCTTGTTTGTATAACAATGAGGTGAGTGGTTATCTTTTAAGCTTGCTGCTAATTTAAATTGTCCAATTTATCCTCACTAATTAACAAGGGAAAGTTAGGATTTAAAAAAATATTTAAATGGTTTAATAGCTTTTAAAGAGTCACCTACTTAAAATTAATTACTAGTATAACTTAATTTATCTTAAATCATCATAGTTAATTTTCTTTAACGCAAAATAAATTTGACTTGAAATGGAGAGGGTCCTGTATCATTTAGGCTTCATTTTTCAATTGATGAAATTGAGGCCAAAATTGGATAAGCAATACTCTGCAGGACTTTGCGCACATTGAGCATATAGTAACACAAGCTGAAGCTTGAGTTCATAATAGAAATAGCTAAAGAAAGAAGAGAATGATACCTTAAGGACTTCAACATCAACATCTCGAAGATTTTGCCTTGTCTGCTTGTACTTCTGGGAATCTGCTGCAACCGTTTGGCGAGAACTCCACGGAGGAATTGCATTGGCTATTGGACTCATCCAACAACCGCAACTAATGATACCAAGAACACATGCCATTACGAGAGACGCCCCTACAGACCCTCTTACAATTTTGTTGTCACCTTCATCATTTGTTGAATGTGTCGAGAAGTTATTTACGGCACAATCAATGGGACTGAAGTCATGCCTAAGTGGGCGGGGGTAGGAATTGTTCACAAGCGAAAGAGTCGAATGGTTAAGGCCGAAATTAGGTACGGTTACCCTTGCAGCACTTAGATTCACAGGGGAAGAGATGCGTTGTAGGGGCACACTAGGCAGGGGAGCATTGCGGAGGAGAAGTGTGGATTCCATGGAACTGTGTGTGCTTTCAGGAACTAGGAGGATACTGCATTGTGTAGCATTTAGGATACCACTACTTATTATAATTGGTCATGAATTAGTAGTCACGCTCAACACATTGCCTTTTCTGTAGTCAAGTAAGGTATAATTTTGGCATGGCTTCTTGCTTTTATTCTATATAAGTAGAAACAACGTGCTCCACGACCAGGAAGGATCTGTCTTGGAGATGTCATAAATTACTGTTAACAAGAACCTTAGGGTCCACTTGATTGGGGGATAGAAAAGAGGGGAGATAGAAGAGATTTTTGTATTTTATCATGGTGTTTGGTTTGGGGTGGATAAGTAGAGGGGTGGAAATCTCTTTTATTTGATTGAAAAAAAAAAATGAGAAGATAGAAAATATGATTTATATAAATTTACTTTCATGATCCTATTAGAAATAAATAAATAAAAAATAAAAATGTAACACATTATATATTTATTAAAAAATTGTATATGGATAGGTACTTCATTTGTAAAGAAGAAAAAATGAGTAAAAAATATATCACTAACAAGAAAACAAAAATGACTTGAAAAACATAAGGGGAGAAAAACCATTTTGCAACCCATTTTCTATCCAACTTTCTCTCTAATTTGCGGAGAAAACAATTTGGTGAATAAGGGAAGAAAACACCCAATCCTATCAATTTTCCCTCTTTCAATCCTTCCAACCAAACACTAAAAAAACAAAATTTATTTTTCTTCCACTTTTCTCTCCCCATTTTTTATTCCCCTAAAATCACTCCAACCAAATGGACCTTTAACGAGAAAATGATCATTGTAGGGATGAAGGGCCCATATATAGGTATTGGGCCATGGGTCGTGCCTAAGAATGTCGTATAGCCCGAGGACAAGTAAATACTAATGAGGACATATAGATTAATGGGCCGTGGAAGAAGTCTGGTCATAAGGAGCTGGGGACGTTGTCCGAGGAGAAACACCTCCTCGGCCAAGCAGAGTAGAGGTCAAATGGTTCGACCATCCATCAAGAACAAAGCAACGGGCAATCATGCTTGAAAGGATAAACACCAGAGAAGGATGAGACAAAAGAGAGTTGGGAAATGTGAGAAGAAAGTTGCTGCCACCGCATTGAATGCTCTACATCTAATCCCCTAGCTGTATCAATGTGGAAGTGATACCTGAACGGTAGCTTTCAACCTTACAGCTACCTTCAAAGATTTCTGGAAGGTGCTTATGGGACAAGTATTAGGACCAGTAATCTAATCTACACGTGGATGGTTGAGATAAAAGAAAGAAGGAGAATATAAAGCGGAAAAACCCCATTACAAGGGAGATCATCAAGAAAATCTAAAGAAAAATCACTATATACTCAAGAACTGTAATTTTGAATAAGTCTAAGAGAAATATATTAGAAGAAACCTTCCTCGAACTTGACCGATGAGAACTTTTCTTGTTCAGAACTGTTTGATTTATGCTTTCCAGTAACAACTAACCTACTGTGATCTTTATCCACCAAACTCATTGAAATAAATACATTTTACAGTTCATATTAGGTATCATAAATTTACAAGTATATTAGTGTCACATCATTAATGTTATTTATTTTCTTTCTTTCTTTCTTTTTTTCATCTTTTGTTTTATGTGTAACTAGACATTTGTCAAAATCCTTGTAATTCAATGAGATTGTCTATTTTTCATGTTAAAAAAATAAAATAAAATAAAACCAAGCTTACATTTATTCTAATGCTCTGCTTCAAAGCAAAGCATTTCCGAAGAAAACATGGATAAAGTTCTTGCTTCTTGTGTAGGAGAGGAACAATCCTGTCATACAGCCTTAAATATTCCTTAACAAGCATGTTTCGTGACCCACATAGTAAGGTTGTCATCGGAACCAGTTCAATTTATTTTCCAAATTAATATTAACAGTGGAAAAAGTTCTTGCTTCATACAATCTGAAAGATGCCTGAACAAGCATTAATTTCTTTACCAACGGAACAAGTTTGTAATCAGAACTATTTCATCTCCTTTGACAAGCTACTAGTATAGTCCTCAATGTTTTTCTTTAAGATATCCATCTTTATTTCTCATCCTCTTCACAAAGTTCTCCTTTCACGTATTTTGGGAGGAACATTCATTAAATTTTCCTTCACCTAGAATGAATAATTAATGTGCATATTTTCTCATGTGCTATATGATTAGAAGCATTGAAATCTACATTAAAAACATGTTCAAAAATCTCAGCATACAGGCTAAATATGGATTGGCAGCAACTGCAACACCCATCATCATCTTTGCCGGCATTTATATTGCTTGGGGTTATGCAAGTCGTTCTCTGAAAAGAAATCGACATGTTTTTACGAGGTCCATGTCCATTGGTGTTATTCACGGTGGCAAACCAGCCTTGCAGAGATTGATAGATTTTCACAAAGCTCGACTAGATGCAAAAATACCAAATAAAGCTGTAAAAAAATTGAAGTACACACTTGTAAAGGAAAAACCTGATTTCTTTCATTTGAAGGTTAGGGGGGATCTCTACTTCCTATTTGTCAACACTTCAGTCAAACTTCTGTTACTTGTTGATAACATTGTTTATCATTTCCACCCATCCCTCCTATTCCAGATAATTGAAGTTCATTAAATGTACTTACTCCCCTAAGCTTATTTACAGATTTTCTTGAAACAATTTATGGAAGCCAAAGTTTCTGAATCTTTAATTAAAATTCAGGAAATTAGTTTCATGTTTTCATGAAGGGGGAAAGATATAGTTTGCTAGATCTCTTTTTTGGCTAACTTTGCTATAAAAATTGAATAGACTACATTAATTATTTGAACACTCTTCAAAGTTTAAGAATCTTTTTTAAGGTATATAATTTTTATGAGCTTTTTGTGTTTCGGTTAAAGAGTACTGTGGCAAAGCTGGAAATGACAGGAAAAGAAGCTGAGGCAGCGGCACTACTAGAAGTAGTATATGAGAGGGCCATGAAGCAAAAGAAACCTCATGAAGCCTACGAGATTGAAATGTTACTTGTGGAAATGCTTATCTACCAGGTGACAGACTCTTCACTTCTCAATTTCCTTTACAAATGCTAATTGTAATGTTTTTGAGGAACTTGTCAACCCCATTGCACCTTTCAAAGCATGAATTTAGATAATCCTTGATAAGACTGCTCTGCATTTTGAAAACTGGGGTTTATTAAATTTAGAGAATTACCTCCATGGAAGGGGGCAATGCAATCAAATACAAAAGGAAACAGAGCAGCAAACATTGGTAATGATGATGAAATTTTTCTCAATTCATTCCCAATCTCCCCCAGTGCTTGAACATTGGCGTTTGCTCCTCTGTGAAGCCCATGACCTCAGCGCCACTTAGTGTGGCCAATAAGTAGAGTACCACCCAGAGAATGAGCCAAATTCAGCCATTAAGTCAGGTCTCAAGTGTCTTGGGCTGTCAGCAATAGAAATTAGACCCACAAATCAGGATGTCATGAAGCATTCTATGGTAATAATTTTAGAATCAAAACAAGCTGCAACCAAGTTGGCTGAAGTATGAAAGGTATGATGTGAGGAATTAAATAACTTGACTTCCAAGTTTAAGAATCCTAGGTCCATTCATGTTAAGCAATTAGTGGAATGAGTCACAGAACCTCATTATTTATCTGACAATGATATATCAATTTCTTCTTGTTTCAATATCTTATTGATAGATTAATTTGGTTATTTGATCTACCAAACTGCAGTAATTTTTGTCCACTAAGTAAAAACAGCAACCTCTTCTTTTTATGATTTTGTTTTTTGTCACATCACTTTGGACACAGATTTTGCACTTGGTTTGAGTCAAAAACAACTTATCCTTTGTTTTCAATTAGGGAGAGTTCAAAAAGGCTTTTGATCGCAAATGCTTCGACCAAGTAGAGATTTCAGACGCCCGGCGTCCACTCTTTAAGGTATATCCCCCTCTTTAGACAACTCACTTTAGTCTTTCACCCTAGAGTTGAGGCACTTTCTGAAAACAATTTAGAGAATATGACTTCTTCAAATTAATCAGATTCAATTTCAGAGCTATTCATGTTCTAGTCACCAAGTCCGTATCCCACCCATGTTTTTAATCAGTATAGTTCATTGTTCTCTGAACTAGATGGCCTTCTCCATGAGGTTCCATAAGGTAGCAAAACAGAAAAAGGAAGATAAACTGATATTCACTTTTCTGTCTTTTCTGAAAAATTCACAGGCTATTCTTCACCTCATATTGGAGATTAACGTTGAACAAGCCTTAGAATGTTGGGAAGAGTTTACCCATATTCGGGAAAACTTCAGTTGGCAACCTAGTTTGGAAGAAGACATACTCAAGGAAGTTGTTTCTGATTTCAGAAAGTTCAAGGAGGTAGTCAATCTTCTCAAAGAAGATATTAAAGAGATTCAGGCCCTTAAGAGAGCGAAAGCACTGAAATAATAAATTAATGTATAACAGGTGCAAGTAACAAATAACTGAATAAGATATAAAATTCCCTACCGACTAATTTAATTACTTTTGCTTTGCTCATTCTTCGTTTCGGGTTAGGATTGTACTTGTCTAAAAACAAGAATGTGAGAAAATACTATTTGTGAAGAACAAACATGCCAATATCAGCAACCGTCTTTCTCAATGCTATATATCTATAATCAATTATACGTCCACAGGACTGAGTTGTGTGAGCTCCATCTGTCTCTAGCTTTACATTGCATTTAGGCACGCCTAAATTTATGTCTCGTATCTCAGGATTCATATCAATGCCATAAATAACTTGATCATACAACTTGCCCACCATAACCATGTGTTTTTTTGAGGTTATTCAAGTCACTAAAGCCTTACCACCTCTAAATGGTTAGCATTTTATCCCTAGGTCTTCATTCTGCTCTAACAAGCTGTATTTCTGTTATGCTTAAATTTTTGCTACACTGGTGTGGACTAGGTTACACCGCAAAATATATCCCCCAAAAAAGAAGAAAGGTTATACTGAAAAATTTTCAAGCCTTGCAAAGAGATTGCATTCACTTATTGCATCATTTTGTCGTGTTTTTGGGCAAAACCAGAGCTTTTATCCATGTCCAATCTTTCTTTATAAGCTACTGATATGCAATCCAACCTAACCCATTTAACACAGGAAAGTATAATTCACATGTCATTGAAAACTAAATCAAGACATTAATTGCTGAAGACAATGATGGGAACTCTTGGAATTGAGACGATCGATACAAAATTCAAATTTATATTATCATTGACTTTTATATCTATAATTCTATAAGAGAGTACAGAGAGCCAAGAATTGAAAGAAGAGAGGAAGCTCAAGCTAGAGAGAGTTTTGGAATGAAGAAAACTTTGTATATTACTCAACTGAATGAATCTATACAGGAATCTGTGACTAAATACAGAAAACAGAGCAAGCAAAATATCCCAAACTATGCAGGTACAGTTACAACACGTGTGTTTGTCAATCAAGTCACGTGTGAACATTTCTCACTTAAATACATCACTAAACTACAAGTCACTAAACTAAAGCATTTCACTAAGCTACACTGTACAACTAAACTACAATGCTAAGCTGTCGTTTATCTCAGATTTCATCCCTGCACTTCTTTTTTCTTTTGCTTCGTTCGTTTTCTTGCTTTCTGATCTGAATCACAATTTTGATATATTCATCAAAAATATGGATTCCATTATAATGTGTTAAGTTAAGTTAATGAATATAGCCATTTGGCCTCTTTTTCTTGTAAATGTAAAAAAATCAATGATAATATAAATTTTTCATTCACTTATCTTACAGAGAAATAGCCCAAATGGCTATATTTTTCATTATGTTTTCAAACAGCCTATTTCCTGTCAATATAACTATTTGGATTGTGGCATTTTCTTCTTTTATCGCATTTGTATCTTTAACCACAATCGAAACACCAAACCATCCCTTGGCCCGAGCTGCAATAACTTCGTCCTTAACAAGTCACATGTCGTATGAATAAAACTGTACACGAATGGTTTCTTAATTGCCACATCCTAAGTTGGAGCAAAATGAATCCAAATAAGTTTGTAACCAAATTTTTTTCATACATAATTCAAATTCAAATTATCCTTGAATTTCGCATAGTTAGTAAAGTACGGGACGGACCCATAATTTTAAATTAGGGGGACCGAGTATAACCAAAAAAAAAAAATTGTGTGACATTTTTATTTTGTCTTTCTATCTTTGTTATTTACCCACAGCCCAAACACACTGTTATAATGCAATACTAAGACACTTGGCCAAAATTGAAAATTAACACTTTTTTTCAAACAATATAATTAGTAGACATTGTTTTCAAACTATATTTTTTACTAACATCTCAAGTCTTAGAGACTCGATTTAGACTTATAAATCGAGTTTTAAAGACTCGATTTTCTTGGTCTAATTACATCTGATGTGGCATTTTTTTCATATGGCGTCCACCTAGAAATCGAGTCTTAGAGACTCGATTTATAAGTCTTACATTTAATATTATTCAAACATTATCAGTGTATTGGAGGGCACGTACCAACGGACACATTAGCTGTTTGAAGGGATGGGTGTAATGATGATATTCTTTTTTTATTATTTTTTTCTTTGTCCTGAGTGTCAGGCTAGTATGTATAGCCCTGAAGCACATCTAAACCCTTACTTACACCTTTGTACTTTTATTTCATTATTTTAATTCAAATTCTATCTTTTCAGTCAAACCCAAAAAAAAATTGTACAGCACAAATATGCACGTCTCTTTTCTCCTAGACATCTCTCCTCACCTCAATCCTCTCTCCCTTCTTTCACTATGTCTGCCCTCTCTTCTTTTAGGAGCACAGACCAAAGATGCTGTGTTGCTAGGTGGCAACGACGACATGGATAGGTGGTGGCATGGAGGGTGTGGGTTTGTAGGGATCGGTGTGGTGGAGGGTGTGGGTTTGTGGAGATCAGCGTCTGTGGTGGACATTGGCGCTTGTGTTCGAGGTTGAGGTGTGGTGGGTCACGGTGGTTGCTTGGTTGTGGAATCAATGAATCGATGGTTGGGTTTTGGAAATCGGTGACTGGGTTGTGGGAATCAGTGGCTGGGTTATGGGATTCTATGACTGGGTTGTGGAGTTGGTAATTGGGTTGTGGGAAACTGTGAGTGGGTTGTGGGTTGTGTGGGTTTGGGTTTTGGTGGGTCATTAGGTGGTGGAGTCCGGTCTATTTAGGTTTGTGGGTATGGATTTGGCGATGGTGGTATTGTTGGATTTTAGGTGGTGGTGGTGGTTGCTGTGCTGTAAGTGAGTTTTTTTTTTTTTTCAATTGCTAGGATTGTTGTGTTTCTGGGATTTCTTAAAAAAAAATTTGAGTATTTCTGGGAATGGCTTGTACATGAAAGACTTAGACTGAAATTATTTTTGGCTTATAAATTGAGTCTTAGAGACTCAATTTCCAAGTGGACGCCACGTGGAAAAAATGCCACATCAGACGTGATCAGACCATAAAAATCGAGTCTCAAAGACTCGATTTATAGGCCCTAAATCGAGTCTTTTAGACTC
The DNA here is from genome assembly GCF_001633185.2 of Quercus lobata. NCBI lineage: Eukaryota > Viridiplantae > Streptophyta > Magnoliopsida > Fagales > Fagaceae > Quercus > Quercus lobata. The sequence continues at coordinate 58,200,482 of NC_044908.1, forward strand.
GAGATGTTAGTAAAAAATATAGTTTGAAAATAATGCCTACTAATTATATTATTTGGCAAACAATGTTAATTTTCTATTTTGGCCTAGACACTTTTCCTTACTTTACCAATTTTTGTTTCCTGAATCACTTTCCTCTGTTAGTATGTCTGTGCATGTTCCTTATTTTTCCCCACTACCAAACAAACAGTCAAACAAATAAATACTATTTGATACTCTGTATCGCCCCTACTCTCTCTATATATATAATATAGCTTCATTCACACAACTCACAATAAAAATAATTTTCAGTCTCTGAGACAGACTCACAAACACAGTCACAGATTCACAATTATAGACTCATAGATCAATTATGCATATATTCAATTCATAACCATCAACAACGAAGAAAAAAAAAACCACAATCACATATTCACACAAATTATAAACGTATGGGGTGGAGAAAGAGAATCATAGAAAAATCATATTAGTATTAGGTTTTGAATGAGAGAATAAATACTAGAAATTTGGTGCATTGGGTTGGAGGTGGGTGGGCAGTGGGCGATGGGCCAGTGGTTGATGCTTGATGGTTTGCATTCTCCAAGTCGTCACTCGTCTGTCTTTTTCTTTTCTGTTTTTTCTTTTTCTTTCTAAATTTGGAATTAGAAATTAGAATGACTAATCTTCCCTTGTTGGGCTGGGGGCCTAGGTTGCTATGTTCTTGGCAAGGAGGGGCCCAAAGGCCCCAAACATAATTTTAGTACCCAATTTATCTACTCTTGTTTTTTTTGTATGGGTGGGGGGTGTTTGTGTGTCACAAGGTCAATTTTTCACTCAAATTTTCTGCCTGTGATGGCCCTAAGTCCCTGACTTAGTCTCAGCCAACAACACACACTCATTGCAATAACACTTAGAACATATTATATAGGGACGTTTAAACATACAGTACACACAATATTTATAGAGAACCCACTCTCAACCTTTATTACTTAATCTCAAGTACAAAGAAAACCCTTTTACAAGCCTATAAAATTACATAGAATTTTCCCAAGGCCAAATACACTCTGCTGTTGACACCCCCAACAGCCTTAGGGTTAAATATACAGAATTAACTACTATGGCAGTTACTGCCTAGTAACTGTCTAGGTCTTGGACAATCTGCCACTTGTGTTCTAACTTAGGACACCTTCAACTGATGTTATCTTGGCTTGCTCTCCACATTTCCAACCCCTACACAACAGGTCTAATCATCAGGAAAGTCAAGAACTGCTTGGTAACTGCTTAGTAACCGTCACTACACATGCTGCACATGTATAGCCCATGTCTAAGCAAACCATGGGGCCTTTGCCCATCCTCCAGCGGCCCACACAACTAGTTCCCACACATTTTATAAAGACTTGGCCCATGCTCAAGGTCTCCCATCAGCACTACAACCCACACAGCATGCCCATATGCAACACACAAAGTAACTACCATTAGCCCACTAGCACCTGTCCATGCATTCAGCCAACCCACACTAGCCCAATGCCTTGCACACAACATTCAATCATCACAGTAGCCCACCCCTGCCATGCACTCCAACCACCAAGCCCACACAGAAGGAACCAACAACTAAGCCACCAATGTCATGCACCACCACGTAGGGTTAGCACAACCTGCTGCTGCCCATCATCAAAACTATCTCTGCCCACCATGGCCCTCCTCGGCCATCGCCTTGAGGCATCATGTGGAGCAAGGTGCCTCCATATGCTGCCCCTCATCACTGCTCATCGATCTAACTTGAATAGGGAGACTGGGCTGGTCCCCCTCAAAGATCCCTTAGGAGCATCACTAGTCAGGCATGAGGAGTCGTGAGTGTGTTAAGAAAACATAAAGCCATATGATTGACTCAATGCTGTCTAAGCACCTTCATTCCTCATTCCATCATCAGCAACACATAATTGTTAGAGATTTTACTGGGTCATTGGGTCATTGTATATGTACTCTTTGTAATTACTTTGTGACTCTAATAGTGACTGCCAAAGTGTAATAGTTGCTGTGATAGGATCCGGTTGTAGTTGGTTACATTGATAGGAGATAGAGTTAGTTAGGTTGGTTAGTAACAGCTGGTGACAGCTGTGGCAGATAGTTACGGAGGGTAGAATTGAGGGGTATAAGAGTAACACCACTATGTGTACAAAGGAGCAATGAAAAGAGTTATGTCAGTTCACTTCTTTCTATGTTCCCATTCTTCTCTTCTATTCTGTCGCTATCCTTAGGAGGCCTAGCTAACCTCGAAACTAGCTACCAACTTTCTTTTCAATTTTGGTTCTTTACATAATGCTCCTAACACCGTGCCTGGCTACGTTTATTTTACAGTATGTGTGTTGTACAAGTATTAAAAGTTCTTTTTTTTTTATTAATTTGTGTAAAAAATACGGAAACATTTTGCATATAAATGCAGTATATATATACTTACTTACAATTATTATTGTCACGTCTAACTAGCGAGAGGATGAAGCACGACAATAGGTTGCATGCAGCTTTTGTGTTTAACTTTTGTGAGTTTCACAATTTAATAAAATAAAGAATAAAGCAAATACACAATAACTAGGGATGGTAATTCTGCCCCGCTCCACTTGGCAATTTTTCCCCACCCCGTAAAGGTAGTGGGGCAGGGATGGGGTGAGATTTTAGCCCTGCACCACGGGACAGGGCGAGGATAGGTATAAACTTTTTAGACCCAACCCATCTTCGCCCCGCCCCACATTGATAAAAGTTAAACTGTAATTTTTTCATACCCTAAAACCCTATTATTTAAACAAAAATATCATCAACTTATTTTATTCTACTCAATAAGGCTTTTAGCCTCTCTTTTTTCTCTAACAAAGTTGGAAATAAGGTACCAATTTTAACATTTTCTTTTGTCTTTATTCTAAACAAATTTATATATTATTGAATCATTAATTTTGTATTATGAGATTTTTGTTTTTATTGTGATATAAACACTTTAATAATATCATTCAATTTTTGCTAAAAATTAGTTTGATTTGATAAGATAAATATATTTGTAATTTCAAGTATATTTTTATTAACGAAATAGGTTTTATTAAAAACAATTGTAATAATTGTGAGCAAATTAATAAGAAGTAGAGTTTTATGGGGTGAGGCTTCACAGGGCCTCAAGGGGCGGGGATGGGGTAAGAAAAAACCATGTGGGGCGGGGGCAAAGACCCTATCTTTCGGACCCGCCACACCCCATTGCCATCCCTAACAATAACTTTACAATAAAAATTAGGTCTTAAACTGTTAATAATAGATAATAATAAAAGAGTGATATCAGTGATGAACTCAAAAAAAAAAAAAATTTAATGAAAGTTAGTAATAATTTACTACGTAGGTTTTGTTGTAAAATTGTTGTGAAAGTATTATTTGTTGTAGCACTATTTTAAAATATATATTAAAAAAAAAGTTGAAATTGAATCTTTGTGTTTGACTTTGAGCGCAAAAGTTTCATTTACATTACTTTAATCTTTTATATGTGTAGTTTCTCACATTGACTCTTTGACATCAATAGGTTTGTGGTATATTTTTGTATGTTTTATATATGTTTGTATTTAGCATAGGATAAAGTTTAGATACAAAATTGATTAGGCTACAACTTTACTTAATAAAATAAACATTATTACATATTTTAAAAATCTAACAATTAAATTGTATGTTCTTTACACTTTTAATACACATGTCAATTAAATATTATTTACTATATAATCTATAAGTTTATATTTTGTGCATAATTTAAAACCACAAAAACTTGCAATTTAAACAAATTATTGATGGCATAGCTATTAATCTTTAATATTTTTATAGAAATTTTGCAAGTATGAAGGATATAAAAAAAAGATGTAATCCAATGGTGAATTTGTCAAAATTCATTTCCAATAAAAAGAAATTAAGTAAAGTTGTAACCTGAAACTACAACTAATTGTACAGTTAAACTTTGTTTACAGTTAAACTTTGCCTTTTAGGTTTTAACAATCCCTTTTTAATGTTTTTCAACCTAAACGTGTAGTATACTTTTAGTCCTAAAGTAAAGCATAGAATTCGGTACCTTTGATAACAAAACGGAAGACGCACACTTTATCAATTTTTACGTATGTACGTACGCAATGAACCCAAATCTTCTATCCCACTTTTCCTGCTCCACTCTATACTCCACCAATAAAAGCTTGTCACGTGTTAATATAATTAATTAAATACTATCATTATTGACTTATTAATATTACCATTATTAATTAATTATAGTATTTAATTAATTATGTTAACACGTGGCAAGTTTTTATTGGTGGAGTATAGAGTGGAGCACGAAAAGTGAGACAGAAGATTTGGGTCTCGTACGCAATACGCATAAGATACGCATATACACTAACAAAGTAATTTCATGTGTAATCCCCATTAACCCATATTCCATTGTAATGTATTATTATGTGACCGAAAAATGTATCTATTTGGGCTCTTTTCGCATGATGTAGGCTATAACACTGATCATCTCTTCTCTTTTCTAGTTTCTTTTCCCCTCCTTCACAATTTCACAAATTTCTACTTATCATACGATATTTGGCTATCCCAATCCCTTTTGGGAGGAACTTGGTTCAATTACTTTTTTGATTTCCACAATAGTTATGCATGTACTGTGGATTTTAAACTCATAATCTTACTCTTTATAGATATGAAGGGATTTCAACCTATGACATTCACTCTATAATAATTGCTTTTATCTTACTAAGACACCAATTTGTTTTTTTATGTAGGTGAAATTCAAACCCCAAACATATTTGACAACAAAAAAGTTTATCAATTAAGCGAATTGGAACCCACAACCATATGTTCTTCAAGTAAAGAAAAAATAATGTACTACGAAGATATAAAATTATTTTTCAAACTTCATGTTTCTTATATTTCTATTTAATTTATTTACAAAATTATGGTTAGGAAAGATACTCATGATTTCTTTTTATCAATCAATTGAATACATACCCTCTTGGACCTTTTAAATGTCAGTCAAAATGACTTTATGAAAATGAAACATTTTCACAAAGAAGACATAAAACATATATTGGACATTCTCCAAATAGAAAAGGATTTTGTATAAATTTTAAATCCAGTGAATTTCATCTCTTTTTTTATTAGTTAGACAAAAACTTTAGAAAAAAAAAAGGTTTTTGAATCTTTAGCACATTCCATAACTCAGAATAGATCCAAAATTGAATTATAGAGATTTCTCTCTTTTTCTTCTTCTTCTTTCCTTTTTTCCTTTTGTGCTTATTAGTCTAATTCTATAGTTTATAAGATTATAGACAAAGGTATGTTCATTTAATTTTAGGTCCGCTATACGGCTATACCAGAGCCTTCACATAAAAAGGAATGTTACATTTTTTTTAATTTAAAAAATAAAAAATAAAAAAAATAATCTCCTCTAACTACTTTTTTTCTTTTTGAGAAACTTGATCAAGCTTGATCAACTCATCAACACAAGGTAAGAGACATTATGAAATGAGAGAGAGGCCATTGTCACAAGACTTAATGCGACTAGCTCTGAGGTGATTCAATGAAAGAATAAACTAGCACAAGATTTTAAAATGGGTTTTCAAGCAATTAAATAGCTTCACAATGTATGTGTTTATATACATGAAATATACAAAAACAGATATTCAAATTCAAAATATACAATTAATTGTGATTATCTAACTAGCTCCACAGTTACATGACCTTGCTGATTATGTAACTGACTCCTTAACTATATGAACCTTGCTATTATCATTAGGTCCTCGATTCTTGCTAGAAGCTTTAATTTCCTTAGACTTGCTATGATCTTGATTGTTGATATAATTTTTCTTAGAGGGACTAAAACTAAACTAAATTGTTGAAATATTCACGTGTAAATAGTTTAGTTGGTTAAGTAGTGAAGTCTCACACTGGATACTGATGAGAAAAGTAAGTAATTAATGTAACATAGTTAAGCTCGTATCCATTGTAACATATTTGAACTCATACATTTTGGGTTAAGTGGTATTTATATATGTTATATTAATTACTCAAGAAGTCTCTCCAACAAGAGGTATTAAAGTCAAACTTGTGAGCAAGTGTTCGTTAATTAGTGAATTCCACCAAGTAGAACGAGGAAGAAAAAGGCACACTATTGGTGTTGGTGAAACATGACACCTGGATTGTTAAATGCCATAAGTGATTTAGTAGAAGACTCACACATAAAGGGGGTGATTTGTTGGAATATTCACGTATAAGTAATATGATTGGTTAAGTAGTGAAATCTCATATTAAATACTAATGAGAAGAATGAGTGATTAATATAACATAGTTAATTTATACTAATTAGGCTTAAACTTTTTAGGTTAAGTGATGTCTCTATATGTTATATTAAATGAGTCTATCCAACGAAAACAAATTCTAGCAAACCAAATAAACGAATAATTTGAACAAAAGCACCAGTCAAGTGCTTGGAAAACCATGCAAGACATGAAATCAAGAGGCAAACCAAGGAACTCAATAGCCAAATAGTGACTCCCAATGATATTTCTTTGATTGTTTCTTCTTTTGAAGGCAGAGCGGTAGGAACACAAGCTAGAGTGGCCTCAAAGCAACTTGCGGTGATTTCTATCCGTCCAAATTAATCCAGGCCCCTACAATATTTCCCCTTCATAGCATTCAATGGCAGTCCCTTTCTTCTTTATCATTCGTATTTTTGCCCCTCTTCAGAACCTCAAGTACCAGCAAACCCTTCTTCAATTTATATTTAAGAAGTAAACGAAATGATAGAAGGGTAAGAACTAAGTTACGTCTAAGAGATAGAGAAAATTCTCAAGAGAAACTTTTATGGTTTTCCAAGTATTTTTGCTCCGCTTTTCCTAAGTTAAATTAACACACGTTGAATTTAACAAGAAATAAACTATAAGCATTGGCAAAAATAAAAATAAAAAAGATATGTAAGAATTTTTTTCTCTTTTATTTTAATGCAAGAGGAAATTTTATTGAAGGAACTGGAGAACCAGCAGCATACAAAGGAATCAAGAGCTGACTATACTTAACACATTACATGCCATACAAACATAAACATTAACTAATCACTTGCTTTAAAGCAGAAGTTGACATTATTGTTGTCGTAGACAAGGTTGTGACAATTGCTCTACCTTCTTACCATTTTTGTTCTTAAAAATCCTTTATTTTAGCTAATGGTGCCGCCCAATGAAGAAACTGTGAAATTATGTTCTAGCTACTGGGAGTTCCTTATGACATTGAAGGTCGTGGAAACACATGAAAGGAGCTCCTTGTCTCTTTCAAATTTGGCCATATCTTCCTCTATTCCATCCCCAAATTTGGTGTCTGTAAATGTAACTAGATTCTTGAAAGGCAAGCTAACTCGACCAACCCAAAAAGGCTTTCCCCACCCAAGGTCAATATATATATAGGAAAACCGGACAATCCTGTGAAATTTAAGATAACTGTATCTTGTCTCATGACTTTTCCACCTAGCTCTTTGAGAAAATTCAAGTGCTCACTATACCTTGTAGTTTTTTCACGTAATCCTTGTCAATTTTTCTTTTTGCATCTCTTAACTTGCCCACAATGCTATTCCACTCTTCCCGGCTGGTTTCTTTAGACACTATGGCTGTTGTGACTCGGAATATATAAATTTCCAAAAGAATAGTCAGGTAGTGGGGGATACATCCTCGTTCGCAAATTCACTGCATGAAGAATTATGGGGAGCCTTGCAGACTCAGACTTAACTTAATCAGTAGCAGATACATATCGACTCCATATAAAAGCTGACAAAGCCTCTATTGAAGTAGAACTAAACACAAACCTCTTTAATACAAGCTTCTCTTTTGTCAAACTAGTTTTTAGTTCAAATCTAGATAAAGTACTTGTAGGTGTGAAGAGAGATGATTGAAATTATGGATATCTTACTATCACCTCGAGCTATGGCTGCCCAAGTTTTCATAAACATGCTTAAGGATGAGCCATCAGCAATCTTGTGAGAAATGCATGTACCAATAGCAATACCACCACAAGGGAAGTGGTTGACTTAATATTATTTACACAACTATTATCCAAAGTTATTTTTGATGGTATCAAACCTTTTCTTTTGTCCTGGGTAGTAGAACTAGCGACAATTACATTATAGTTTAAAAGTTAATTACTTCATCGTATTAAATCCAAAAAAAGTTAAAAGTGGTCTTTTTGCTGCGCCGAAATAAATCTAAGATAAAGCTTATGATTATTTAGGTTAGAATTTTATTAGAGACCCCTTATTGTTCTATAAATTACCAGCTCCTTTATAATTTCACAAACTTCATTAATCATGAACTGTATTACCAATTTACCACTACCTCCTTTTCAATCCTATAAAATGGAAGACCTGGACATTTTTCTCCTTTGTCGCCAAGGAGATCCCTTATCTCATTATAGTACTTTACTCTTTGTTCAAACAGTCTTTCTTTGATCCTAGATCAGGCTATCTACTCGAAACAATTCAAATGGTCAAACCTTTGACTATCAACGGTTAGCCTTTTTTATTAACTCATGTCTTGTTTGAGGTTTTTTTTTCATTGCCCATTTTACCCCTCATGACTGTCCTAGACTGTTTGATATTTTTACAACTTTTTGTTGGCCAACTTTTTAGTGAGACATAGAAGTATTAAAGAAATCTCGTACTCTTCCCTCGCTCACTCTCTCCTCGCCCTTTTTGTGTTCTTTGTGAGTGTGAGTCACTTTACCTGAAGAGAGGACAACCAATATTTTTCAACAAAATAGTATCAGAACCAACTGGTTCGTGGTTAGAATGGTTATTACCAACGGATGACGTCTTTCCAATTTCCTAAACCTTTTAAACAAAATTATGATGATTAGAGTTTTTGTATGAAGACGTTACTTGGATCTAGGGGCACACAATAATTAACCATTTTTGAAAAAAAAAATTTCTCGAAAATTGAAAAAATATTGACAATTTTTTCAATTTTTGAAAAAATATTTTCAAAAATAAATAGTTTAATGTGTGCCCTAAGGGCATACATTAACCGGATTCATATTAAATTATACATGACTACATATAGTACTTTCTTACCCATAAAACAAATTCTATTTTCCTCTTTTTTCCAATCCCCACGCTAACTTTTCTTACACCACCTACACTCTTACATAAACTCTTATATTAAAATAATAGGTCCCACCTAGTAATGATAAAAATAAAACAACTTGTAAAATAACTCACTTCTCTGCTAGGATTGAGAAATTGCACCTAATGCAGTTGCTATGAATTACTAAGATTTAAAATTGTAAAAAACAATTTTAAATCTCAATCATTGAATAAAAAAATTAAACTTAAAAAGTAAAACTAGTAAAAAAATGTTGTAAGAGGGAGAGAGGTTAATTGCACCTTGCACAAGATCCTAATCCTCTCTACCGCTACTTTTAAGCACACCTCCAATCAATTTTCTTTTTCTTTTGGTAATAGTCTCTTTAATTCAGTCTGAAACCTAGAGTTTCTGTTAAGTTTATAAAATCATTTAAGCCATTGAGTCACCTGTAAATATTCACAGGTATATTGTCATACTCTTAATACTTTTACATTGATTTATTTTATTTTATTTATTTTAAATAATCAAATTATATGTTTAATCTTCCCCTTCTAACCTAAATTCATGGCTCCGTCATTGCTCGAATCCCAATGTGCATGGGACATAGTGGAAAAAGGTTATGAAGAGTCACAAGATAAAATCTCTATATGACTCCAAATCAAAAGAAGCCCTGCAAAAGGCTAAGAATGAAGAAAGATTAACACGCACTTAAGCCCCTTACCTTAATCTATCAAAGTTTGGATGAAACCATGTTTGAGAAAATTGCAAATGCAACTTCATCCAAGAGCCAGCGTCGGAGATTCTTAAAAGCTCTCTAATGGGAATTGATAAGGTGAAGAAAGTTCACCTTCAAACACTGAGAGAAGTGACTCACGCCTACAATGAGTGTCTAAGGTAAGGTATGCATCAGACTACTTAATACCTATTGGAGTATTCATGACAGCAAGCTACGAAGCCAACAATGGTAAAGCCTACTGTGCAAAGTTGTTGGATACCACCAGAAGAATGAACTTTCAAGGCGAATTATGATGTTGCCATGTTTACCACAACTTTAAAAAAATCCTGGTATTGGAGTGGTTGTCAGAGATCATACTGGTAAGCCAATCTCAGCCTTTAACCATTTTATCTCGCTACCTCCCATCGTTGTTGAAGCTAAAACCATGGTAGCTAGACCGGTGAATCTTGTGAGGGAGACTACCATTAAGAAGGCCACATTCAAAGGTGAGTCGAAGACATGAAAGCTTTGAACGAAGATGCAGGATGCCTCACAAACTTTGGAAAAATCATAGATGACGCAAAGCATGGAGCTCAAGAACTGGAATGGTTTCGGATTATTCATACTTGACACCAAGTGAATGTTATAAGTTATAACTTATGCATTACAAGAAGGACCAAGGACAAGGAAGGATTTTTAGTTATGTTAATGTAGTCCCACCAGATGTAGTACATATGCTTTCTCTATATTACCTTAAATAAAGCTTACTAGCCAGATTCTCAAAAAATATTTTAAAAAAGAATCCCTTTACTATATATATATATATCTCGACAAATTTGAATATTAAACGTCTACATTAAAAACATTAAAAAGTGTCAATTAAGTTAAAAGACTATTGACAACTCCTCATGTAATATCATGCATATTTATATATGTTATTAATACAATTATTAGTGGTTGTGAGATGTAGTAGGTATGCAAAATAGGTTAATTTACTATATAAGGTTATATAGTTAGGTTTTAAATCTGTATAGTTTTATTGACAAACACGAGAACACAAAATTGTCTTGTTATAGATCATAGAGGCCATAACAATATTTAGAAAATGCTCATGGTGTGCAAAAATAGGAAATCAATTGATTCAAGGACCAAAATATTAACAGTTATGACCAATAGAAACTTAAGTTCGATTAATCAAAATGTGTATATGCAGAATCTGAATTTCAGCTCATCAACCCATCAGATGATTAGGGTTTCAGATCGACTTTACTGAGTATATAAAGGAAACCTTAAGGTACATTTTTCAAGACTATGGAGCTGCTCTTTTTTTAGATCTAAAAGGTTCTATGCCTTCTCCTTTCAACATCACTATTCAAAATCAATCTACATACAATCTGAAACAGTAGATTTAAAGTTGTGATGTAGGACAGAATCCACTATTTAATTTTTGTAATTATTTAATATTGGTATTTTTATGTAATTTTAATTATTTTAGGTTTAGGGTATTTATTTCCTTGTTTTTAGGTGCTTTTAATGCTTTTTAGGTCTAATTTTGTTCCTGTTATGGTTAGGTATTAATTAGGAGTTGTAAGGACTCAATTTGTAACGATCCCAAATTGGTATTGGGTTCGAATGTTAAAAGCCCAAACAACAAATTTGTAGAGAGTGGGTTAAAAGGCTAGGCCTTGGTGAACGAACAATCGTTAGTCATGGTGTTCATGATGATCGCACAGAGGTGAACTGAGCTTATCCAAGAAGACTTTCCCCTTGACACGGCCTAGGTGGCTTCGGTCCTTAGACCTTGTCCGAGGAGCTTAATGTTTTTATTATTCCTTTTACGCTAGATTACAATGGTCCTAGAGATGATACATAATGCCTCCTCCCTCTTTTTGGCGTGGATGAATTCTTACATTATATAGCCCTTCTCAGTTGATCCTGACCTTCCATCTATTGATCAAGCAGGTAATTACTCAAGTGCTTGTCCCATCAGCCGCCTTCCCCCACCTTCTGTTAGTTGCAGTAACCAAAGCCACATTGTTCAGGGGTCCTTTCCCCATTAATGCGGCCAGGACGTTTGTTGGCACATTCAATGCAGAGGTGACAGCTTTTCCTTGAACCGCTCCTACACTGTACCCCATGCGCGTCCTACTGTACTCGCCCTTTCTTCTGGGAGCGCTCTGGGGGCTGCTTTTGATGGCGTGCTGTTCTTTCCTTCTAGGTTTTGGGATGCCGAGGACAAGATTGTCATCGGCTACATCTCTAGGCCATTTGGACTTTCATTGCATGTTCTCGACAACGTCTCTCCTCGGCGCAAGCCTTGGGCCCTAATGTAAAGTGGGCCGGGATCACAAATTCTTTGGCCCCACAATAGCCCCTCAAAATCTCGCTGTCCGGCTCCTCGGATGGAGAGGATGGTTTTGGTGACGTCGGGCCTATGTCATGGCTTACCAAGTCTTGTCCTTTATCAATGCTGGAGTCTCTTCGTTTACCTGGGACACGATCCTGGTTGTGAGACATTCTTTTAATTTATCCACACCGCGTTCCTGCCGTTTCGGTACACGAGGCGCGCCTTTAATAAGGTCTTTTTATGAGGTGACGCAAATCCAACGGTTGAAGACTGCTTTGGAAATTGGGCGGGACTTATCTCGTTTGTAGTTTTTCTTGGAGATTTGTACAAATTAAATGCCGCCAGGTTTGCCCCCCATATAAGAAGCACGGTGGGAGGTCATTCCCTTTATTTGCAGACCCTTTAAGCTTTTCAAATCCCTAACCCTCCAATTGTGCACAAAGTCCCCATTACCAGTGTGGCTGAGCCTTAGAGGGTGACATGGTCAAGGCCAGGATGAGGGTGAAGGGACCACACCCTCTTTAGAAGCCATGGGTATCTTCAAGATTCAAGATGGCCCGGACAGGACAAGGGAGACAAAGACTCAAGAAATTTCTTCTACTCGATTAGGCAAGAAAGGAGCCTTTTCTTCCTTCAGCCAAAATCCGAAGCAAGTGGAGGTCGCATCAGATTTTTGGTGTGACAACACTGAGATTTCCCATCACCGGTACCATTCGTTCTCGTTCGATTGCTGCTAATATGATACTTGCTCGATTGCTGTCAGAGCTGGTACGGGGATTTGGCATCCCCACTCCTTCCTCTCTTCCATCACTGGTGCCATCCAGACTTGCTTAGTCGCTGCTAGAGCAAGGTTGTGGACCAGGTGCCTCTGCTTCTTTTTCTCTTCCATCAATGGTGTCATCTAGACCTGCTTAGTCCCTGCTAGAGCAAAATTAAAGGATCCATCGTTTTTGTGTATCCCCCCTCCCCCCCTTTTTTTTTTGTTTCTGTAGTTAGCTTTTGGTACAGGCTTGTCTAAGCCCCTTTTTTTTGTATGCTGTACTACTTCTTTGTCTAATAAAAGATGACTTTATCCCATTTTCTGTGTTCTTTCTTTTCCGCAATAATTATTTTATGAATGGATGTACTGGTGTCCTTTTCTTTCGAACAGTATTTAGGGCTGATGCCCTTGTTAGCAAAGAGCTATCACTTTGAACTTAATAAAACTGACGGGCACAACAATGCCGACTTCAAGTAGGTTAACCATATGAGACTAACCGGGATAATAGCTGAATGTTCTGTATTGCGTATGGGGTGATCACCCAAGGACGTGTAACCTAAAATGAACTGTCCGAGGGGGTCGTTGGGCACTAGGGTGCTTTGCCACATTTCAGGCGATATTCATAGCCTTAACTTGTTTTGGGCATCCGGTTCGAGGACCGAGGCATGACTGTACCAGGTCTAGACACTCGGTTGTGTTAGTGTCCTTAGAGTTGGGGGTCCGAGGACCGCGCGGGATTTCCATTCTGTCTAGGACTTAAGCTTTTCTTGATGTAGTTAGTTTCCCATAGGTTTGAGTCCGAGGACCATGCAAGACCTTGGTTCTGTCTAACACTTATATTTTCTAGTGACTAGTTTTCCCATAGGTTTGAGTCTGAGGATCATGCAAGACATTGGTTCTGTTTAGCACTTTCTTCTTGAAGTAGCTGGTTTCCCCATAGGTTTGAGTCCGAGGACCATGCAAAATCTTGGTTTTGTCCAACACTTATATTTTCTAGTGACTAGTTTCCTCATAGGTTTGAGTCCGAGGACCATGCAAGACCTTGGTTCTGTCTAGCATTTTCTTCTTAAAGTAGCTAGTTTCCCCATAGGTTTGAATCCGAAGACCATGCAATACCTTGGTTCTGTCTAACACTTATATTTTCTTAAAGTAGCTGGTTTCCCCATAGGTTTGAGTCCGAGGACCATGCAAAACTTTGGTTCTGTCCAACACTTATATTTTCTAGTGACTAGTTTCCCCATAGGTTTGAGTCTAAGAACCATGCAAGACCTTGGTTCTGTCTATCATTTTCTTCTTGAAGTAGCTGGTTTCCCCATAGGTTTGAGTCCGAGGACCATGCAATACCTTGGTTCTGTCCAACACTTATATTTTCTTGAAGTAGCTGGTTTCCCCATAAATTTGAGTCCGAAGACCATGCAATACCTTGGTTCTGTCCAACACTTATATTTTCTTGAAGTAGTTGGTTTCCCCATAGGTTTGAGTCCGAGGATCATGCAATACATTGGTTCTATCCAACACTTATATTTTCTAGTGACTAGTTTCCCCAAAAGTTTGAATCCAAGGACTATGCAAGACCTTGGTTCTGTCTAGCACTTTCTTCTTCAAGTAGCTGGTTTCCCCATAGGTTTGAGTCCGAAGACCATGCAATACCTTGGTTCTGTCCAACACTTATATTTTCTTAGAGTAGCTGGTTTCCCCATAGGTTTGAGTCCGAGGATCATGCAATACCTTGGTTCTGTCCAACACTTATATTTTCTTGAAGTAGCTGGTTTTCCTATAGGTTTAAGTCCGAGAACCATGCAATACCTTGGCTCTATCCAACACTTATATTTTCTTGAAGTAGCTGGTTTCCCCATTGGTTTGAGTCCGAGGACCATGCAATACCTTGGTTCTGTCTAACACTTATAAGAATTCGGTGAATCAGGCTACTAGACCCGCGAGGATTAGCCCCTTGGCAAATGTGTGGGGCATAGACTTGATGTCAAAAGCCCCTAGAACTTCCCGTGCCACTGGCACTTCGAAGTGTAGCCCTGGGTGAGAGCTGAGTTAAGGCAACAACCGCGTGCTGCTGGAAATGATGGAGAGGCGCTTGCATAGCTTGCACCACTACCAAAATTATTTCTTTCGAGGGACCCTTGTTGACAGGGGCTTAATCCTACCATGACTAACCGCCGCCTGCGCCAACGCACAAGCCTCCCCATAGACAACGTCAATTGTAAGGACTCAATTTGTAACGATCCCAAATTGGTATTGGGTTCAAACGTTAAAGGCCCAAACAACAAATTTGTAGAGAGTGGGCTAAAAGGCTAGGCCTTGGTGAACGGACAATCGTTAGTCATGGTGTTCATGGTGATCGCACAGAGGTGAACTGAGCTTATCCAAGAAGACTTTCTCCTCGGCACGGCCTGGGTGGCTCCTATCCTTGGACCTCATCTGAGGAGTTTAATGTTCTTATTATTCCTTTTACGCTAGGTTACAATGGTCCTAGAGACGATACATAATGCCTCTTCCCTCTTTTTGGCGTGGATGAATTCTTACATTATACAGCTCTTCTCAGTTGATCCTAAACTTCCATCTGTTGATCAGGCAGGTAACTACTCAAGTGCTTGTCCCATCAGCTGCCTTCCCCCACCTTCTGTTAGTTGCAGTAACCGAAGTCACACTGTTCATGGGTTTTTTCCCCATTAATGCGGCCAGGACGTTTGTTAGTGCATTCAATGCGGAGGTGACAGCTTTTCCTTGAACCGCTCCTACACTGTACCCCCGTACGCGTCCTACTGTACTCGCCCTTTCTTCTGGGAGCTGCCTTTGATGGCGTGTCATTCTTTCCTTCTAGGTTTTGGGATGCTGAGGACAGGATCGTCCTCGGCTACATCTCTAGGCCATTTGGACTTTCGTTGCATGTCCTTGGCAACGTCTCTCCTCGGCGCGAGCCTTGGGCCCTAATGTAAAGTGGGCCGGGATCACAAATTCTCTGGCCCCACAGGAGTTATTTTAGAATATATTTTCTTGTTTATCAAGTTTTACAAAGCCCTTAAATAGACCCCTAAGTATGTAAACGTTTTTGGAGGGTACTATTGAGATTAATAAAATCTTAGACTTTTGTTCATTGTTTTCTCTGGTGGATTCCCTATCACTTCTAAACTGTTAGTTTCTTGTAATAAACCTTAAATTCACAAGGGGATCATTGAATCCAAAATGTCATAAATCTTGAATCCACCAAAGAAAACAATAGACAAAAGTCTAAAATTTTATTAATCTCAATAATACTCTCCAAAAATGTTTACAGACTTAAGGACCTATTTAAAAACTCCAAAAAACTTGACAAATTAGAAAATATATTCTAAAATAAGTCCTAATTAATACCTAACTATAATAGGAACCAAATTTGACCTAAAAAGTACTAAAAACACCTAAAAATAAGGAAATAAATACCCTAAACCTAAAATAACGAAAATTACATAAAAATACAAAAATTAAATAGTATATTCTGTCCTACATCAAGTTGCTAAATACTAGTTACCAAAAATACTGAATCTAAACCTTCAAGGGTGGTCTTGGATTCGTGGATTGTAGGTTCATGTTGTAGCAGATTACTATTATATTTTTGTGGGATTTAAAACTCAGTTTCATAACTATAGTTAGATTTACAACTAATAGTGTTATTCTAATTGTAAATCTCTATCTTATAGTAAATTTGTTCACTTTGGGATTGATAAGGTCAAGTCCCCCCAAGTTTTTCCTGTGAAACTATTTTGTTTCATTAGTTTCCTTGTTCATCACATCGTATCTTTTTTAAATTTCTACACTTGCATGATATTGATGATTATGTGTTTAACCTAAATCTTCCATAACAGTTTTCCCCAACAAAGTTGATTATTAGATTATTCAAGTGCGAAAATTTAAATAAGACACAGTATGATGACCTAGGAAACCTCATGAAACAAATTGTTTCAAAGGAAAAATATGGGGGGACTTAACCTTATCAAGTCCAAGATAAATAGTTTCACTATAAGATATAGATTAACAGCCACAATAACCCTATTCATTGTAAATCTAACTACAGTGATTGAAATGAGCTATGAATCCCATAAACATTTCTGATAATGATCTATTGCAACATGAACCTCCACCTCATGTACTTCAATGTCCCATTGAAGATTTGAAACTAGTACACTTGATATTTGGAGATCAGTAACTTGAATCCACCAGTTTAAAGAGTGTGTGAGCAATTACTAGTAGAGACTTTGAAAGAGTAGTAGGTATAAACCTTTAGATCTCAAATTGAGTTACTGCAAAGTCTTTAAAAATGTGCCTTAAGATTTCCCTTAAATAGTTAGTGAAGTAGGTTTGAAACCCTGGTCATCTGATGAGTTGATGGGCTAAAAACTTAATTTTGAAATATGACTTTTGATTGTTCAAACTTAGGTTTCTATTGGTCGAAACTAATAAAAATCAAGATCTTTTAAATCAGATGTTTTCCTATTCTATCACACTTGAAGCAATGCCTTGAGCTTTGTCTAATCATTCCTACAGACTTTATGAAATATATCTAGACAAATTTGTGTCCACGTGTTTGCCAATAAAACTATACAAGTACAAAACCTAACACAAGAACACATGGAAGATCACAACATCTAATTGAACATAAAACACAGGATTCTGATTGAATAAGAATTAAGAATTTTAGAAAAATATTTTATAATTATTAACTATGAAAACCCAATTTAATAAGAGAAACATTTTAAATTCTATTCAAAAAAAGAAATAAAAATTTGGAATCGCTTTAGTTTCAAACAAATTTAAATAACTTAAACCTTTTGGAAAACTTAGATTAAAACTCAATTCTTTTCTAAATTAAATAATTTTTTTTAGAGCCGATCTTTAAAATAGAAGGTAGAGGGTCAAAGTGTTACTAAAAATTAAAATTTTCTTGTTCAATACTTATAAAAATGCTTTTGGTAAAATTTGAAATATTTAAACCTATAAAATCATAGACTTCTAAGAACCTAATGAAACTTGTCAATGTCATGCATAATTACTTTTTTTTTTTTTTTGGTTAAAGTCATGCATAATTACTTAACTCTCTTACAAATACACCTTAGCACGACCGAACACTTTATTATTTAGTAAGCTCTAAAAGAAGAGTCAAATTAGTGATGATGCCAAAATCTTCTATAGGTCAGTCGTCCAAATTTGGAGATTTGGAAGATCTTCTAGGATCTTCAAGAAATAAAAAAGAAAAAAATAATTGAAGTGTCCATCAGGGTGTGCTCCGATGGTTAAGTCAACATGGTTTTTTTTATTTTTTTTTTTATTTTTTTTTTTTTTATTTATGCAAATAGAATTTTTACGGTTTCTTCTCATAACTTATTGTAGTTATGATTCCCCCATATATATTCCTATTGTAGTTGTTATGTTCATAAATTTTCCTCTTTCCATAATTGGAAGGGGTTATGATTATGGATGTAATAGCCACTGACGTGTTATGACTATTTTAGGAGGTATGTATCTCTTTGTTTGTTTTTAGACCCCTTAAAACACACTAAGATTAACCTAGTAAATTAGCCAAGTGATTACTTAGTCAAATTTCAGATCTAAGTTAACACAAATATATCATATCAATGTAAAGTGCGGAAAATAAAGAACACAAAGATATGATGACCCAGGAAACCAAACCGGTAAAAACCTAGGGATGATTTATATGTATCTCTTTGTTTGTTTTTAGACCCCTTAAAACACACTAAGATTAACCTAGTAAATTTTAGACCCCTTAAAACACACTAAGATTAACCTAGTAAATTAGCCAAGTGATTACTTAGTCAAATTTCAGATCTAAGTTAACACAAATATATCATATCAATGTAAAGTGCGGAAAATAAAGAACACAAAGATATGATGACCCAGGAAACCAAACCGGTAAAAACCTAGGGATGATTTAACCTAACTATCCTCAAGGTAAAACTGAATCCACTATGAAAGAATTGAAGTTTACACAATAGCAACTTAGACCACTAACATCCTATTGCTACCTCGAGTAGGAAACTTACTACCACAACCACTTAACAGCTCCGAGTCCACGGACTACTTCTTTCTTGGATTCACAGCAAGTACAAGCACTCCCGCTTGTGTATCTTTAAGCTTTTATTGCAGAAACTTAATCGATCACCAAGTTCTTGACATAATCTTGAATCTTGGAAACCCTAAGTATGTGTGAAGGTAAACACCTCTTGATCTCACAAAAAATTCACACACACAACATAAGGAGCCACACAAAAATGTGGTTAGGATTTTCCCTTTTATACTTAAGACAAAACATAAAACTCTACACGTCAAACAAGTTTGGGCTGAGTTGGAAAAATCTGCAGAAAAACAATCTGCATGAGTTTCGATCGATCAAGCCTAATTTTCGATCAATCGAGCCAGGCAGATTTACATAATAAATCCTACAGCTACTCGATTCCAACTTTACATACAACCACATACTTTGAGCAAGTCTAAACAAGACTAAAACGTTTTGATCATGGTTTGCCAACAATACAAATTGAAGTTCTAATACATTTAAACCTAAAGTCTTAGAACCTAACACTCTCATTGATGGCTTGCTAGCAGCACAATGTTGTCATTAAGATGGATGACATTACCAATTTTTCCATACCCATTAGTAACCCACTATTCTCGAGTCTGACTTGCCTTACATTGGGGAATGGGGGGCATCAAATGAGTATGGAAAAATTGGTAAGGTTTTCCACCTTAATGGATGACCTTATACTACTAGCAATCCATTAAGGAGACGCTGGCATAGCTGTCTAGCACATTAAAAGCATTAAACAACGACCATTACTCAACAATCATATTTTTCACTAAGCCAGAAACCATTACATCCAGAATTATAGTCCCTTCCAATTATTGAAATGGAGAAATTTATGAACATAATAATGGCAAAATATTAGGCCAATATATGGGAGAATTAGAACTACAACTAGGATTGAGAACAAACCTTAAAAATTCTATCTTCATAAAATAAAATTAAAAAAAAAAAAAAAAGACTTAACAATTGGAGGCTCCCCCCCCCCCCGGGAGTCCCCAATGGTTACTTCATTAGTTTTCTTTTTTTCTTGTTGATAAGAGAAGTTTTAGTGCTAGTAAATTTTTCCATGTTAGACGAAGGCGATGACCCTAACAAAGTCGTCAGTCTCACCAACACGACCAAAGCACGGGTAATGATAGAATAAGGTCAACGGTCCCATCCTAAAGCTGACAACATCAATTTTTTAGTCAGCCGGCACCCAAAGGTGACAACTTAGATAGGTAGACGAGGATGAGTAGCTAATGGAATGCGCCAAGCAAGCTAAAGGAATAATAAAATCTCTGACGAGCCTGACATGGCCTTACTTGGCTTACACGCATAAGCATATAAAGAAATATCTTGTACATCACGCTCAATCCTAATCAAGAGAGTCCTATAAGGAAAGAACTCCGCAAACTATGCGATTTAAAGAGGATCTCTCCTACAAGGAAACATCTTCTTAGCCAAGGCATGGATGTCAACCCTACACTACTATAAAAACCCCAAGACCCTCACAAACTAAGGTACGCATAATTTACCCCAATTCTAGCACTCTAGAGTTGTGAAAAGTTCTTTAACTTAACTTTGAAGGGTCTTTGGACAGTACCGCACCGATTCTCTCTTAGGGTTTTTCTTTGTTTTTGTTTCGCAGGTCTTGTTTCGAGCACGTGAGTATTGTGCGGTTTACTAACGATTTTCGGCAACATCACTTGTAAATCCTAGAAGACCTTCCAAAGCCCAGATTTGGACAAGAGACCTACTAAAGATTTTGACTTCATCAATTAGTAATCAAGAAATTCATGATGAGAAACCTACTTACTAAAATTAATCTCTTACAACACTAGGGTATAGAAACTACTTTGGTATAAACTACCAAATTGGCTAATTAACTATTTCTTAATTCTTACTAAGTCCCACTACAATAATATTACCCCAATAGCTAATTTTTACCACGAGTTCAAAGGAACTTCTACAACCATACTTAATATCCTCGGCCACGACTTAGATGTTTAATCCTTAAGACCAACTATAACATAATTAATTCGTAAAACTCTTTCTCTAATTAATTGATTTGAGGTTTAGAAAGCCATAAAAATTATCTAAGTCTAGATTCTTGACAAATATTCACAAGTTTTCATTGCGTCCAATGAAATTTATAAAACGATTAGAGTTTGCTTCAATAACAATGGCTGGATCCCAATCTAACTTAGATTGATCCGAGTTCACCGACTGAAAGGCATACAAAGGTAACCAACCAATTTGTTATGTTGTAAAACCCAACACCAACCCAGACTTAAATACTAAATAGTACTGAGTACACCAGTATTCAATGTTCCTATTCTCGGTTCCCTTTCAAAACCCCGAATATAACAAGTTTGTGTGTGTGTGTATATATATATATATATATATATACACAGTGAAACCCCAAAAGTAGCAATCAAGGCTGTATATTAAAACGAAAACCCATACAGGACTGAGATTGAAAGACAAATTACCTTTACTAAAATGAAGTTTGACTCTAATGCTTTTGTCGCTAGCCTCTAGCCTCTAGCCTCCAATCTCTCTCTTTCTTTTCTTTGGCTTACACGTATAATGAAGAAACCCTAGAGCTTAAATATTCTTCTATGGTTTTATAATTTTGTAATTAATCCCAATTTAAGATTAATTTTACTATTCAGTCAAAAAAAAAAAGATTTATTTTACTATTGGCCTTATTTAGGTATGCTAGGACTAGATTGGGGAAAATTATTGAATACTCCGGAAGTACCATAAAATGGTACTCTCTTCTCTCACATGAATTGTGAGTCCTACCATATATTTAATTAGTAGGACCCACAGTTATGTGAGAGTGGGGAGTACGCATTTATACTACTCCAGGAGTACCCAATAATTACCCCTAGATTGGACCGCAAGATATTGATCTTTTTTTCTTTTCTTTTCTTTTTTTGAGAAAATTTCGACTTATGGAGTCTTTTCCTAATGATAGCTCTTTATCACCAAATCAAGACACCAATTAGTTTTTGGTATAGGCGGAGATTATATCTTAAATCTCTTATTAAACCATTAGAGACTTTACCAATTGAGTTAACTGGAACACACTTAATCCCCAGTTAGGACTAGATTTCTTTTCTTTCTTTTCTTTGGCTTACACATACAATTTTGTAATTAGTCCCTCAGTTATTGATTAACAAAGTTACATGTCTTTCATCAAAAAAAAAAAAAAAAAAAAAAAAAAAAAAAAAAAAAAAAAAAAGAGGGAGGAAGAAGAAGAAGAAGAAGAAGTAGAAGAAGATTGGATCACAAGATCAAAATATCAAGCCACATCAAAAATCAACAGTTAATTTCCGTCCAAGCACAATAATGCATAAACCACGTGATTATGAGGGATTCATTAATTCTGATTAGTCCTTAATTGGATTAATTTGAACTAATTTCATGTCAAAGTTTCATGATTTATTTTTTATAACAAGTGTGTAATTAAAAATAATCCAAAAAAATTAAGAGATAAAGCCTTAGGACCTGATTGGTAGGAGAATTTTTTGTTTTTGTTTTCAAAATAGTATAAAAACAATTTTCATATAATAACTGAACTTGAAACTAATTTTCAGATAATAATTTTTATATTACGTTTTTAGCTCTCACTTTTAAAAACAATTTTCAAAATACTAAAAACAAAAAATAATTGTCTAGTATGCCATTTCTTTTTTTTTTTTTCTTTTTTCTTTTTTTTGAGATTTAAAAAAAATTACAAAAACTAATGTGTAGAATCTGTAGATTACTTTTTTTTTTTTTTTTTTTATGTGGATAACGATAAGGGAATGGAGCTCATCATGTACCTTTTTTTTTTTTTTTTTGATGATAAGTTTCAAATTTGAAGTGTGGGAATTCTTTATGTGTTAAAGATAAGCTTCTTAATTTAAGAGATAAAAGACTTTTGACGAATATGTGAGGTCAACTATTTTCAATTTATTTACAACTATGTCATTAAAAACACTTTCTTTATCTTGAAAACACCTCTTTAGCTATTTTCAAAATCCTATTCTAAGCGAAAATAGGATACAACATTTTGAAAACTGTATTTAGAAAATATTAGACAAACAATAAATTCAAGTCTTTAAATACTTTTACCAAACCGGCCCACCATTTTATGGATTGTAAAATTTTTTTTTTTTTTAAAAAAAACTATATTTAAATACTTTTACCAAATAAGCCCTTATATTTGAAGTCTTTAATCTTTCGTTCTTAAAAAAATAAAAAGGGAAAATCAAAGATTGAGAAATAGGATCTTTAAGGGTCTGTTTGGTTGAAGAGGTGAAAAAGTGGGAAGATAAAAAATATTTTAATTTTCCTCCTTTTTGTTTGGTTGGGAGTGGAAAAATTGAGGGATGGAAAAATTGATTTTGTATAAATTTACTCATATACTCTTGTTAAAAAATGATGCCCAATTAAAATTTATTAAAAAAAAAAAGAAAAGAGGCAACGTCCCAAAACTAAGATAAGAAGAAACTGGTGTGCACAAAATAAAAAATAATGGCGGTAATAAAAAGAAGGAATAAACAAATGAGACTATGAGAGCATGAGGCAAATTCATAAAAAGACAAAAGGGAAAGAAGGCATAATGTTGAACGTTGGTGTTGGCTAGGGGCAATTTTGTCCGAATATGAGTTACTTGTTTTTCCTTTGTGTTTTTTCCTCAATTTGGGGTGATAGAGTTGTGGTGGGTCTGGAGAGAAAATAAGGGGGTCCCACCAATTTCCTCTTCCCCTCTCCCTCCAAACCAAACACCACTCTCATCCATTTTCTCTCCTATTTTCTACTCTCTCTTTTCCATTTTCCTCAAAATCATTCCAACCAAACACACCCTAAGATAACATTCAAGTAATTTAGCAGTTTTAAAACAGCTTTAAACTTCATAATTACACTAAAAAAAAGGTTAGAAAAGCAAGCAAAACCAACCAAAATATGAAATTTGAGGCAAAATTTGTCCAAGACACAAGTGTCAATCAAACACCTTGTCACAAAGACACAAGTGCCAATCGGCACTCATGTCTCGATTCCCACCAAATCCAAGTTTTGGCATATTTTATTAGCTTGACTTCAGATTTGAATATGTTTAATGGATAAAAACGAATTCAAAACTCTTGGAAAGAAATAGTAGAGTAAAAGTAAGCTATCTACTCCATTTACCTTCTATAAGTAACACCCCTCACTGTCAAGTTTGAAATCGTGGGTTGAACCCACGTTTTCAGTTGTAAAAGTTGAGTGTTCGTTGTAAATTTTAAAAGTTGAGTGACTAATTCAAAAGTTGATATCATTGTAAGCATAACGAAACTCACCAGTAAAATAGGAATGAAAATATATTAGTGGATAAAAATCAAGCATTTTTCAGTGATGTTTATCCTTTGTGGTTTTACCCATTCAGCTGATCGATGCATGGACCCAAAATTATAAGCATATATGGTTGAGTTTAGATTAACTTTTTTTTTTTCTTTTAACTTTTTAACTTATTTGTTTATGTATAAATTTTTGTTAGGTTATGTCAAAATGTAGAGTAAATTGACAATTTAGTCCGAGTATGTCAAAGACTCAAAGTAACCAATTAAGTTTTGATATGACCAATTAAGTTGTAAGCAACGGATTTTTGTTTGCTCACTCCCAAGTGCAGGAGATCGTAGCAATATAATTCTCAGAGTACCGAGGTCGAACCACAAGGAGCAGGGTAAATTCAAAGACAATATAATTAAATAACAATTTGGATGAAGAAGAAAAATACTTTTGCTTGGTGATTGTTAACAAGAATAATAATAAAAACTAATTTAAATCAATAATGTAAATACTAGGTCATCGGGGTGTTTCCCTATATCGATATGAAATTCTTTGTGATCTAAGAAAATATCTATTTCATAATTGATTGTTCTTATACAATTAAAAACTTATGATTCGGTTTGATGATGCCAGAAATAATACCACCAGTGAGTCACACGTTCCTCGTACGATCGCCAATGGCACCTACACAACAAAAGGGAATAACCTAGCAGAGAGTACCGGTGTGGTACCGGCCAAACACCCTCCGAAGATCAAGTTAGAACTATTCTCACTGCTCTAGAGTGCTAGAGAGGGTAAATTATGCGTACCTTGGTTTGTGAGGGTGCTTGGGTTTTTATAGTAGTAGATGGTTGACCTCTCTTCCTTGGAGTAGAAGTCTTTTCCTTATAGGAGTCTTCTTGGGCGTATTTTACGGGATTCTTTCCATATAGGAGTCTTTAGGTTCCTTGAAACGTGGGGAGCAAGTTATTTTACTTATATACGTAAACGTGCAGATCAATCAATCCGTAGACTGACGCCGTCAATTTAGGTTAACCCCGTCTGCCCAAGTTTACCACCGTCTGTCCAATTTTACTTCTGTCAGCTTCAGGATGCCCAGTTTCATGTGTGCTCTTCCTTCATTACTCCGTCAGTCTCGAAGAAATGCTGACGGTACAGTTTCATCTCGTCACCCTTGTCAAGCTTGGCCCGTCACTCTTGTCTAACTAATTTTATCCTCATCACTTGCCCCCTACTCCATACCTCCGTCAGACTATATACTGACGGGTTATGGAGTTTGTTTTATAGGGATATCGTTCGCGTGGATCTTGTGCATTTAATGCCTTGGACAAGTGGCTTGCTCATATTGGCTCTGCATTCGACGAGACGCCGCCTCGTCTTCCGCGCCATTTTTTTTCATATATAAACAGCACCTCCCCTCATTTTTCACTATTTCATCCTTGCTGATCTTGTGGAAAGAAAGACCGTCGCCCTTCTTTCGTCAGCTTCACTTCCATCGGCTTATCTGTCGCTGTTTTTTAGAGTCGTCCAGAAGGCCTCCATACCGGTAAGTTTTCATCTTCTCTTCCCTTCCTTCTTCTTTTCCCTTTTTTATTTTGCCTCATTAGTATGGTCGTCAGCCCAGGTACTTAGCTTAAACCCGTCACTTGTAGGTAGTTAGATGTCAAGTAACGCGTCTTGTGAGGAGTCGTCAGTCTGCGAAGGAGCGGGCTACGACGAAACCTTTGGTTCTGGAGATGAGTCAGACTTCTCCCTTCTATCAGAGAGAGGGTCGTCAGCCCAATCTCCTGACGACAATGAGAGTTTTGCCGAGGGAGATGAGGATAAGGGAAGAGGGGATGGAAATGACCGAGGATGGAGTGGATGTTGACGGAGAGGATAGTGACGGGGATGAGAGATCCAGTGAAGGAACCTCGGAAGGTCCCGGAGATAGCCGTCCCTTCATCCTTCCTGAGGATTGGGCCGTCAACAAATTTTCGCCTGGGATGAGTGGTAAAGTTTTTAGGGAGTTACGGGTTCGTTATCAAATCCTAGACCACATCCCCTCCGTCTCTCTACAAAGGATGAGAGGTGTTACTCCGGGAGGACAGCTGACGTTGGCATGTATGATGCCATGTTTGCTGCGGGTCTGAGGTTACCGTTGACGGCTCTACACCGTCAACTTGCTGACTTCCTCGGAATATCCGTCACCTAGATCGCCCCAAACGCCTGGAGGACTTTTATAGGAGCTGAAATCCTTTAGGGCAATCTTAGTGGAGGACACCGTCAGCTCACATTAGGAGAATTCTTTTATTGTTATAGGCCTCACCACATCGCCTCGTCTAAGGGGACGTATCACTTTAATGCCCGGGAGAAAGGGCTAAGGCTAGTGTCGGATATGCCAGACTCAAATAGGAACTGGAAGAGTCGGTATTTTTTTGTTGAGGGGACGGATTGGGTTTGCCGTTAGGAGGAGTGGGCGACGATGCCCCGTGGTTACTTTGACAACACCTGGGCCTTCGTCAGGGATTCAGGTTAATCCCGTCAACTATGAGGCTCGTGTGTTTTTTGAGGCAACGCTAACAACACTTTTTATTTCTTTCAGT
Organism: Quercus lobata; assembly: GCF_001633185.2. NCBI lineage: Eukaryota > Viridiplantae > Streptophyta > Magnoliopsida > Fagales > Fagaceae > Quercus > Quercus lobata. The sequence continues at coordinate 58,227,391 of NC_044908.1, forward strand.
TTATACCCGTCCGCACATAACTGACGAGCAGGAGGAGTTCATCCAACGGATTCTGGAAATTCCTTTGGAAGAACGTAAGTGCAGGGATCTGATCACCCTTAACACCCTTCACTTATACTGTGGGGGTCCAGATCCGTCAACGGAAGCTCGAAGGTTGGAAGAATTTGCACGCCGATGTGAGTAAGCTTTTATTTATCCCGTCAGTTTTATTCCTCCGTTACCTGCCTCAACGGTGTTCTTTGTGTTGTAGAAATGGACTCCGCGAAGCAAAGGATAAGGGCTGCCGCAGCCCGTCAGAAGGAGGAGAGAAAAAATAAGGAGGCAGCAGGGGAGGCCTCGTCAACTCCAAAGGTCGTTGCTAAGGTGACGAAGAGGAAGCCTGACGGTGATGACAGTCGTCCTTCAAAGAAATCTGCCGTCACTCCTAGGGACGAACCACTGAAGGAGAAGTCTCTTCCTAAGCCTAGTCATGGCGCGGGCAAGGGGGTGATGACCTCTACCGATCCCGTCAACGAGGGCCCCTGCCGTCTCCTGACTCACAAGGATTATGCCGTCGGGGAGGTTAGGTCCCTGATAAAACCGACGGATATTGAACCTTGTGACCAGGTGGGGACGGAGGACCTAGGGGCGTCAGCCCTTTTTGACCTTACCAGGGTATGTTTACTAAAATTTTGTTTGGGGAAGCTTTGCTTTGGTATACTTTTCAATTGACGGATATGTTTTCTTAGGCCTTGGTGCGTGTCAAGGCCCTTCAAGATCGTTGTACGGCGAAGGAGGGGGTCGTCACTCGAGTTCGCAATCATAATACGAACCTGATGAACCAGCAAGCTCAGTACAAGGATGTCGTCCGTACCCTCAACAAGGAGCTGCAGGAAGTTAAGGAGAAGCTGACGGAGGTCAGCAGTCAGAATGATAAACTCCAGGAAGAGGTGACGGCTCTAGGTGAAAAGCTGCAGACGGCGAGGGCTGACGCGATTAGAGATTTCAAAGTGTCGCAGTCCTTCTTTAACTCGTGTGGTGAATATTATGGCATCGGGTTTGAAGATTGCCTTCAGCAAGTCGCGTCAGCCTACCCGGAGTTGGATTTATCCGGGATCACCATGGATGACGGAGACGACAGCCTCCGTCAGCCTACTCCGAGGCGTGACGACAGTGTGGTCCTAGCCCAGCCTGCTGCCAATCCTGCTGCTTCTGATTCTCCTGCCGTGATTGTGGATGTTGAAGACCACCGAACTGACGGCAAGGATGCTGACGTTCTTGCCCCTTAGCTTTTATTTTGTTTTTTGGCCATGTATAAAATAGTTGTATTGGAGAACAGTTGTAATTTCAAACAATTTTTAAGTGCTCCCTTTGTTTCCTTCGGGCTTTTGTTTGTGTACTGTTGTGTTTAATTTCCGTAGCTTTTATATCCCTTTGTTGATGGTGGCCTTAGACGAAATTTTGGTAATTATTCCCGTCTACTTGGATCGCGTCAGCTATTTTGTACTGTTGGAAGCCCCTGTTGGCATGATGTCGTGCCTAGGCTCCAAGCTCCGTCGGCTTGGTGACCGTTGATTTACAGCTTTTGTTGCTGGTTACTGTTTTAAGGTCGTCAATCTCTTAAATCCGTCACTTTGATGACTAATTATTGTATGTCTTGGTTTGAGGGCTACGTCTATATGATGATTGCTTCATCTAATGGTCGTCAGCTTTTTAGCCGTTATTTTCACAACCTTAGCTTCGATGTTTTTGACATCTTTTTGGCCCGTCAGTTTTTTAGGCCTTGATGTTTTTAACATCCCTTTTTGGCCCGTCAGCTTTTTAAGCCTTTTAGTCCCTTAGCCTTGATGTCTTTGACATCTTTTTTGGCCCGTTAAGCCTTCCCCTTAGCCTTGATGTCTTTGACATCTTTTTTGGCCCGTCAGCTTTTTAAGCCTTGATGTATTTAACACCTTCATTAGTCCTTAGTTTTTTAGGACCTCGTCCATATGATGATTGTTTCATCTTTTGGACCGTCGGCTTTTTAGATTTTTCGGACCGTCGGCCTTAGCCTTGATGTCTTCGACCTCTTTTTTGGCCCGTCAGCTTTTTAAGCCCTGATGTATTTAACACCTTCATTAGTCCTTAGTTTTTTAGGACCTCGTCCATATGATGATTGTTTCATCTTTTGGACCGTCGGCTTTTTAGATTTTTCGGACCGTCGGCCTTAGCCTTCATGTCTTTGACATCTTTTTTGGCCCGTCAGCTTTTTAAGCCTTGATGTCTTTGACATCTTTTTGGTCCGTATGTTATCGACTTAGTAGACCGTAGAAAAAATACACTTCAGTAATTTCTGAAAAACTCCTCTTATTGCCATGCATTCAAATAAAAGTAATTAAAACCAAATCCTGCCCCTTGGGCTAAAAAGAAGAATTGTTGCAAAAGATTAAAGTAAATGATAGTTCTGAGGAGTGAGACTAAAGTCTTGCTGGAATGTAAAATAAAATAAGAAAAAATTGAACTTCGTGCTGTCGCTCCTACTGGTAGTATTTTCGTAGGTGCTCGGTGTTCCACGGGTGCGGCAGTTTCTTTCCTTCCAACGTCTCTAGATGGTATGTGCCTTTCCTTTGCCACGACGTGACTCTGTAGGGTCCTTCCCAATTGGGGCCGAGTTTCCCTTGGGTAGGGTCCCTAGCGGCGCCCATGACCTTTCTAAGAATAAGGTCTCCAACCTGGAAGTCCCTGCGTCGAACCCGGGAGTTGTAATGTTTAGCCATACGGTCCTGGTACCTAGCGAGCCTTTGTTCTGCTATTGCCTTGATCTCTTCTATTAGGTCCAGCTGTAATCGCATAGTCTCGTCATTTTTGTTTTCGTCGTGGTTGTGCACCCTGTAGCTTGTGAGCCCAACTTCTGCTGGAATGACCGCTTCGCCTCCATACGTCAGTCGGAATGGTGTTTCTCCTGTGGGTGTCCTTGCTGTCGTCCTGTAAGCCCATAATATGCTTGGCAATTCATCGGGCCATATACCCTTTGCCCCTTCGAGCCGAGTCTTGATAATCTTGAGCAAGGATCGGTTCGTTACTTCGACTTGGGCATTAGCCTGAGGGTGGGCGGGGGAGGAGTAGTGGTTCTTTATTCCTAGTTGTGAGCAGAAATCTCGAAAGGGGTCGTTGTCGAATTGCCGTCCGTTGTCCGAGACGAAGACTCTAGGAATGCCAAACCTGCATATGATACATCTCCAAACAAAGCTTCGTACGTTTTTCTCCGTGATTGTGGCCAAAGCTTCAGCTTCCACCCATTTTGTGAAATAGTCGATGCCTACTACTAGGAACTTTAGCTGTCGTGCTGCTGTAGGGAAGGGTCCCATAATATCTAACCCCCACTGTGCGAACGGCCATGGGGCCGTCATTGGGGTCAATTCTTCGGTTGGTTGCCTAATAATGTTGCTGAACCTTTGGCACTTGTCGCAAGCCCTGACATAGGCTTCGGCGTCCTTCTGCATGGTGGGCCAATAGTACCCTGCTCGCACAAGCTTGTGTACCAACGATCTGGACCCTGAGTGGTTTCCGCAGATTCCTTCATGCACCTCTCTCATGACGTAGTCTGCCTCTTCCATACCCAAGCATCTTAAATATGGTCGGGAAAAACCTCTTTTGTAAAGGACGTCTTTTATCAGGACGAACCTCGCTGCCTGGACCTTAAGTCTCCTTGCGGCTTCCTTTTCATCTGGCAAGACCCCGTCTCTCAAGTATGAAACTAACGGCGTCGTCCAGCTTCTGTCGGAGCATATTTCCTGCATGTTGCTGAGGTCTATTAGCGGAGAAAGCTGTAAGAAGGAGAGTACATTACCAGGGATGATCATTTGTTCTGCTGAGGCGGCTTTCGCGAGGCGGTCGGCTCGCTCGTTTTCTTCTCTAGGAATTTGGACAACTTTGGCTTCTAGGTCATCCAATCTCGCCTTTACTTCAGCAAGGTACTTCTTCATCTTTTCGCCCTTGCACTCATAGTCTCCGTTTATTTGATTAGTGACGACCTGTGAATCGCAGTAGATGACTACCCTCGCGGCTCCTGCCGCTTTGGCGAGGTCGAGCCCTGCTATCAGAGCCTCATACTCTGATTCATTATTGGTGGCAGGGAAGTCGAGACGGACCATGCATTCAATGGTGTCTCCTTCGGGCGATAATAGCACAATGCCGGCCCCTGCGGCTTGTCTGTTGGATGACCCGTCCGTATATATACTCCATTGAGGGGACTCTGCTGCCCCCTTGTCTTCATCATGAGTGAACTCAGCTATAAAGTCGGCGACGACCTGTCCCTTGATGGCAATCCGTGGGCGGTACTGAATATCAAATTCGCTCAGTTCTATAGCCCATAATGCCAGTCGTCCCGCGGCCTCGGGACTGCTCATTGCTCGCCTTAAAGGCTTGTCAGTTAGGACGTTCACTGTATGGGCTTGGAAGTACGGTTTGAGCTTGCGGGCTGCCGTAATCAATGCAAAGGCAAGTTTTTCCATGGGCGGGTATCTTTCTTCGGCCCCATGAAGCGCTCGGCTTGCGTAGTACACGGGCTTTTGCACTTTCTCTTCTTCTCTGATCAAGGCCGCGCTAACTGCCGCGGGGGAGACGGCTAGATAGAGAAAAAGCTCTTCTCCTGGCTGCGACGGGCTTAGTAATGGTGGGGAGGAAAGGTAAGCCTTCAATTCTTCGAACGCTTGCTGGCATTCGTCAGTCCACTCGAAGGATTCCTTCAATGTTCGGAAGAAGGGTAAACACTTGTCCGTGGCCCTTGACACGAACCTGTTTAGTGCCGCTACCTTTCCGTTGAGGCTTTGCACCTCCTTCACATTCCTTGGTGGTGCCATATCCAGGATGGCCTGGATCTTGTCCGGATTTGCTTCGATGCCCCTCTGAGGCACCATGAATCCTAAGAATTTTCCTGCCGTTACTCCAAAGGCACACTTTCCTGGATTGAGCTTCATATTGTAGGAGCGAAGTGTGTCGAACGTTTCTTTGAGATCTCCTAGATGATCTTCCTCCCTTCGGCTCTTTACCAACATGTCGTCCACATAGACTTGGACATTCCTCCCAATCTGCTGCGCGAACATTTTGTTCATGAGTCTCTGGTACGTTGCGCCTGCGTTCTTCAGGCCGAAGGGCATCACCTTGTAACAGAAGAGGCCTTGGCTGGTTACGAACGACGTTTTCTCTTGATCGGCTTCATGCATTCGGATTTGGTTGTACCCTGAGAAGGCGTCCATGAAGCTCAGCAGCTGGTGTCGAGCCGTAGAGTCTACTAGGATATCGACCCTCGGGAGGGGGTAGCTATCCTTGGGGCAGGCCTTATTGAGATCGGTGAAGTCCACGCACATCCGCCATTTCCCGCTCGCCTTCTTGACCATCACCACATTTGCTAACCAGTCGGGATAGTATACTTCTCTAATAAAACTTGCTTCCCGTAGCTTTCTGACTTCTTCTGCTATGGCTCGGTCTCGCTCGGGGGCAAACACTCTCTTCTTCTGTCTGATAGGTGGAAAGGCGGGCGATACGTTCAACCTATGCACCATGACTGAAGGATCTATTCCCGGCATATCTTCATGATCCCACGCAAATACGTCTCGATTGCGTCTGAGGAAGGTTATGAGCTCCTGACAGATCGTGGTGTTAGTCGAGCGTTCCAATTTTGGTCGTTCGGCTAGGATCGGAACTGTCAAGGGGTATCTCTTCCAACTTCTCGATCGGCTCTGTTACCGTCCGGCACTCTTCTATGCTTAAAGCCTGAACCTGATCCTCCATTTCCATCATGGCTATGTAGCATTCGCGTGCGGCCATCTGACTCTCGCGCAGTTCGCCTACTCCGTAATCAGTCGGGAACTTTATCATTAGGTGGTAGGTGGAAGTTACTGCCTTCCATGAGTTGAGCGTGGGTCGCCCGAGGATAGCGTTGTAGGCTGATGAGCAATCGACTACCAAGAATGTCACGTCCCTGGCTATCTGTTGAGGGTAATCGCCTACGATGACGGATAATGTGACTGCGCCCAATGGGAATACCCGGCTCCCGCCGAAGCCAACAAGCGGGGCGTTTGTTGGGATCAATCGCTCCCTGTCGATCCTCATCTGCTGGAACGCCGTGTAGTATAAAATATCTGCTGAACTGCCATTATCGACCAGCACCCGGTGCATGTTGTAGTCTCCCACACGCAGGCTGACGACGAGCGCATCGTCATGTGGATGGTGAAGGCGTCGCGCGTCTTCTTCTGAGAATCCGATTACGGGACCTTCTCTCCGCGCTATCTTCGGCACGACTCCCGTCAGCTGAACATTTTGTACCATCCGAAGATAGGTCTTGCGGGCTTTCTTGGATGACCCAGCGGCAGCCGTTCCTCCTACGATCATCCTTATATCTCCAATCAGAGGCCTTGGTCGCTCATTGTCCCGGCGGGGGTGTTGGTCTTGTGCGGGGGAATCCGCTTTCTCCTTGCTGACGAACTTCTGCAGCTTTCCTTGTCGGATAAGGGCTTCGATTTGCTGCTTCAAGTCGTAGCAATCGGCCGTGTCGTGACCATGGTCACGGTGGAAGCGGCAATATTTCTCTCTGGATCTTTTGTTGGGATCACTCTTCAGCTTTCCCGGAAACGTCAGGGCCCCTTCGTCCTTAATCTGCATTAGGACTTGGTCTATCGGAGTGGTTAACGGGGTGAAACTTGTGAACCTTCCGCTCATGGGTTTTGGACGTCTCTCTTCCCTTCGGTCTCCCATCCTGCCTTTCTTCCGCCCTTGGTCCTGTCGGGGTTCTTCTTGTCTCTCTCTTTTCTTGGGTCTATCTTCTCAGGCTAATAGCGCGTCTTCAGCGTTCATGTACTTGGTGGCCCTGTAAAGTACCTCCGACATGGTCTTTGGGTTGTTTTTGTATAGGGAGAACAAAAACTTGCCTCCCTTGAGCCCATTTGTGAATGCTGCTACCAGTATCTTGTCGTCGACTTCGTCAATCGAGAGCGCTTCCTTGTTGAAGCGTGATATGTAGGCCCTTAACGTCTCCTCCTCTCGCTGCTTGATATTCATTAAACAAGCCGTGGACTTCTTATACCGATGTCCCCCAATAAAATGCGTAGTGAATTGAGCGCTTAGCTCCTTGAAGGTGCTGATGGAATTGGGTGCTAGCCGGCTGAACCAAATCCGTGCTGCGCCCTTTAGGGTTGTAGGAAAGGCCCTGCACATAATTGCGTCTACTACTCCCTGAAGGTGCATCAGGGTCTTGAAGGTCTCTAGGTGATCCAGAGGGTCCTTGACTCCGTCGTAACTATCCATATTTGGCATGCGGAACTTACTCGGCAGGGGGAAGGAGTTGACGGTTGTCGTAAATGGCGAGTCAGTCCAGTTGACAAGGTCGTCAAGATCACTGGATACTCACCCCTTGAGAGTGTTCATCATCACTTCCATCTGTTCCTTAATCGCCTGCATCTCCACGATGACGGGTGGTGGAGCCGTATCTGTCAGGGAAGGGATGCTAGTGTCCCGTCGCACTGGTCTGCTCGGGGCGTTGCTCTCCTGTGGTCCTTCGTGATTCCTCCTTTCAGCGCTGGTTCCTTCTTGATCCGCTCCTTGGTTATTGACCGCCGCATTTTTCTAGCGCAACTGCTCTTCTAGGTCGTGGTTTTGTTTGGTGAGGCGCTCCACGGCTGTGGCGAGCGTCCTGACCTGTCGCTCAAGAGCAGTCATAGGGGTTTCTTCTTCTTGAACGTCGTTGATGGTCACCATTGAGCGAGTGAGTACCATGTAACTCTTGTGTTTAGGAAGCGAGGATGTGCTACAACGTTTCCCACAGACGGCGCCAACTGATGATGCCGGAAATAATACCACCAGTGAGTCACACGTTCCTCGTACGATCGCCAATGGCACCTGCACAACAAAAGGGAATAACTTAGCAGAGAGTACCGGTGTGGTACCGGCCAAACACCCTTCAAAGGTCAAGTTAGAACTATTCTCACTGCTCTAGAGTGCTAGAGAGGGTAAATTATGCGTACCTTGGTTTGTGAGGGTGCTTGGGTTTTTATAGTAGTAGATGGTTGACCTCTCTTCCTTGGAGTAGAAGTCTTTTCCTTATAGGAGTCTTCTTGGGCGTATTTTACGGGATTCTTTCCATATAGGAGTCTTTAGGTTCCTTGAAACGTAGGGAGCAAGTTATTTTACTTATATACGTAAACGTGCAGATCAATCAATCCGTAGACTGACGCCGTCAGTTTAGGTTAACCCCGTCTGCCCAAGTTTACCACCATCTGTCCAATTTTACTTCCGTCAGCTTCAGGATGCCCAGTTTCATGTGTGCTCTTCCTTCATTACTCCGTCAGTCTCGAAGAAATGCTGACGGTACAGTTTCATCTCGTCACCCTTGTCAAGCTTGGCCCGTCACTCTTGTCTAACTAATTTTATCCTCATCACGGTTGAACTGAGATAATTCAAGAACACATGATAACCTCGATTGATAATGCGGTTAGAAAAGTTTTCAGAAAAACCCATTCACTTTAAAACCTGATTTCTATTTGAAACTATTAGAAATTCATCTAAACAATAAGAAAAACATGATTGAACTTATTGAAAGCATGGAAGAACTAATACATCAAAAGAAATCTAATTGAACAATCAAATATGTTGTTGATAAAATCCTAGAAAGAATCACATTGAATATTCATACTGTATAGAAAAAACATAACCCCTAACCCTAGCAAAGAGTTTAGGCTGCCATTAGAGAAAGGAAAATACAAGGTTTTCTCTCCAAAATTCGTTCTGCCGAGCCTCCTTCTAAACCCTAATGTCCAAGTGTCCAAAGAAAATAAAACATTTACTATTTTAATTTCCGTCCAAGCTTACAGCAATGACTTATGAGTTAATTTCGGCCATCAAAAATTGAGAATTTTGCAAAACTCAAAACTAGAAAGTTGTAGATATTTAAATCACGGTTCCAACCCATCTGGCCTTGTGTCAATTGGATTTTTGAGGAGAGAGATACTTCCAAAATACTGATCAGTGATCAGTGCTCAAATTAGATTTTTCCTTTTCAGATTCTGCCTCTTTGATTTCTTTCCTTATTTGGAGCTTCCAATCATGGTAGACGATCCAAGCACTCCAGCTGCACCTCCTTAGACATTTAAGCATGGTCCTTTAGCTCCACTTTAATTCTAGTTTGGCCTCCATTCTCTCACAAATTCCTATAAACTCATCTTTCTCACATGATTTCTTGAAAGTAGAAAATTAAACACAATGAATAGCATCTTATTCAAGAAATTATGTAAAGATAAATAATAGGAACTAATGCAAATCATGGCTTAATTATACAAATCAAGCATACTAATAAGGAGATAACGCCCATATAAATATATAACAAGTATACATTTTAAGGCGTTATCAATTTTGTCAATTTAGTTTGCTTGTGTCAAATTAACCAATTAAGTTTTAATCAATTAAAATAGTATAAGGATATGGCATAGGATGTCACTGATCGCAATTCAAACAATCACAACAATCACAATAACTATGAGATAGTGATATGGTGGCAAAGTGGAAAACCGATGATGAATACTCCAAAAGAAAAACTAGTTAGGAAGTTAACCTTCCCAAAAAGCAACCCAATATAATCAATAAAAGTTATTACAATCTAGCATAAAACATTTACCTAGACTTTATAATCTCAATAGATCAACTTACACCAAAACCTTCTACCGCTTTGGAACCTTTAAACTCTTCGATTATCTGGATGTTTCATGGATGACACACATAAGCTTCACCTCCAAAACCTCTAACCAACTCCAAAAACCACTTGAAGATTTACTCCATAACAAACACACTATGATAACACTATGGCTTTAACTTTGAATCACTAATCTTGAAAAGCACCATCTTCAAATTTGCTTCTAGAACTCTAGTGTTATGGCTCTCTCTCTCTCTCTCTCTCCACCCTAATGTGTACTTATATATATATATATATATATATAGATGGGTTCAAGTTACACCAGGTGTAACTTCACAAGAGTTACACCATTTTTAGACCATAGATTTCTAATTGATTTAATGGTTAAAAAAATAGCATTAAATGCTAATTGATTTATACCTTATTCACTTAATTAATAGTAGTTTTGTTTCTCTTTCCATATTTATTATTCAAAACCTTTTACATATATTCATTTTTTTGTCTGAATGACTTTACAAATATATTTGCAATACTCTCTCTTTGTTTTCCTTTTTCTTTCTAAGTCTTTGTTCCTCCTCTATATTCTCTTGCACCACTTTCAGAGCTGAGCTACTATCTCCCCCACCTTACTTTTTTTTTTTTTTTTTGAATCTCTCTGTAGTTTCATCTGGAACTTTTTTTTCCCCCTAGATAATATTTGATGCCCAAAGTATTAAAAGAAAAGGATTAAGTCTAATAAAATCTCATGTAATCAAAAAGATTAAAAGGTCACTATTAAATAGCATTGAAAACCATTAGAAATAGTTCTTATGTTAAAAACCATTGGAAACTAAGCAAAAGAACAAACAAAAAACATCTATGGATATTGGCTGGCAGTAAATCTATGGAGATTGGCAAAAGCAATAACGTGGGGGGAGAGAGAGCAGGTGAGAGAAAAACTAAAAAAGTGAAAGACTAAGTTAAAATTGGTTTGGAATTTAATGATGAAGAGAGAGAAAATATATTCTTAATTAGACAAGCTAATGTGGACAATAATGTTTTTTTAGCTATTAGATCTAACTAAAATCAATGGTTAGAAAAATGTGTAACTCTAGAAGAGTTACACTAGATGTAACTTGAACCCATATATATATATATATATATATATATGAATAGCCCAACTTAATGAGTCTAGTTGAGAATCAAGATTCACAATTCCTAATCGGCCGACAAGTTCTTAAGACTGATCTGATAGATAGACAAACTGTCCAAAGAAGTGTCAAGAATACAAAAGCTTTCTTTTTCTTTGGCTATTTTGAAACTTCATCTTAAACTTGAATTTTTTCACAGTTTGCCAACCTAAGCATTATGGACCTAACTCTTTTTTCTTTTTTTTATAATCATTATTATTATTATTATTTTCTGGAAAAGATAGAACCTTATTTTGTTTTGAGTAAACTATACTTTTGTAAACTTTCATGAAAAAACTAATTAAAAATATACATATGTGAGGTAAAATTTCTGATAGTTGAATAAGATATCTGGGTTCAATTCTCGCTTACATCAAAGACTTATTAGTGTCTTGGTCTGATAATAAAGAATTATTATAAAAAACGGACATAGATTGAAACTATCTCAAAAAAATAAATTAAATAAAAATGTACACATAAATAGTAATATGCATGTAGGTGTAGCAAACAAATAAAACAAAACAAACTTCGAGTGTTACATTTGCACCATTGATATTATATCATAATGTTTTATATATATTCATTTTCTTCTATTCTTTTTTTTTTTTTTTGGCCCATCATCATAATTGATAAAAACAATAGTTGTGAGCCGTCAAGGCCTCAAATTATTGGAAATCATTGGTTAAGATTTCTTTCTGCTATGACATTATACCATAGTCCCATCAATCACATGCTCATCAATATCAGAAAATATTGTAAATGTACCTTCAACAGACATTACATTTTTTTTTTTTTTCTCCCCCTACAGAAAGGGGACTAAGCTTTTAGTGGATTTCCAACTGAGGTTATAAAATATATCTCTAGAGTCTGGGGAGACCCAAACACGTCATTCGCAAGCATCGTTGGCTTCTTCAACAGAAGGTAAATACAAAACTCCTACGATAAACCTGACACTTGGAGATGATGGCCCCAAAAGTGCAAAAAAAAAATAAAGAAACGAAAGAATAAGTAAGTAGTTAAAGTATAAGGCATCGAAAATGATGGGATATCACTTTATGGGGAAGGTAACAACGTCTACACCTCTCCTCTTCAAATCGAAGCTCCTCTGTTTCTCTCTGTTTTACCTCTTCACCGCTCTCTTTCTCGCTCTCTACACCTCTCTATCTCAATCCAAATGCCTCTTCAGATCCTCTCCCTTCGATCCCCTCCAGACCCCTCTCTTTTCTTACCCTTCTTCTTATGGAGAACACAAGTATGCCCTCCCAACCCATCGTTCCACTTGCTCCTCCCCTGTCTTTTTCACAGGTACGTGCCCTGCATTTTTTTTTTTTTCTTGAATTTTTGCATTCAATGATTGTAATTTTTGTTTTGGGGTAATGGGTTTTGGTTTTTGTTTTCAGATTATTGGACTGTGTTGAAGGAGATCCGAGATTTGTGTAAGAATTCTTCGTTGGCTTCGCCAGTTTTGAGTTATATGCAGGGACAGGCCGATAGTTTTGGTGGGAATTTTAGTACCCAGAAAAGGATTTCTTATTTTGATCATGAAAACTCTAGCTTAGAAGTTCCTTGTGGATTCTTGAAGAAATTTCCGATTAGTAATTACGGTTAGTTTTGTACCATAATTCTCGGGAATTCAGCTTTTTTTTTTTTTTTTTTTTTTTTTTTTTGGGGGTGTCTCTTTTCCTATCAGTTGATGAATCTGTTTGAATTGTGCTCAATTCATGGAACACAATTCGTAAAAAAAGTTCTATTTTTTCTTGATATAACTAATACAAGTCTGTTTGAATTGTGTTCTTTTGTGTCAAATTCAGATCAAGTTGAGATGGAAAACTGTAATGGAGTAGTTGTAGTCTCGGCAATCTTCAATGACCACGACAAAATCCGACAGCCAAAAGGGCTAGGATCCAAGACCTTGGATAATGTATGTTTCTTCATGTTCATAGATGATGTTACCCTCAATGGGCTTGACTACCACAAAGTAATTTCAAAAGAATCCCCCCAACATAAGGTAGGCGTATGGAGAATTGTTCGAGTTTCGCGCAAGGACTTGTATGATAATCCAGCCATGAACGGAGTGATACCTAAATATTTAGTTCATAGGCTTTTCCCAAACACCAAATTCAGCATTTGGATAGACGCGAAGCTGCAGCTAATAATTGATCCATTATTGTTGATTCATACATTAATTGTGTCCGAGAATGCGGATATGGCCATATCCAAACATCCATTCTATGTTCATACCATGGATGAAGCAATGGCAACAGCAAGGTGGAAGAAATGGTGGGATGTTGATGCCTTGAAGACCCAAATGGAGACATATTGTGACAATGGGTTGCGGCCATGGAGTCGCAAGAAGCTCCCCTATACATCAGGTATTACAATATTAATATATTTAATTGTTTTCTTGTTGCACTTTGGTTTGATTATTTGGTTTGAAATTATATATTGTTGGAAACCTCATGATGATGTATCGTTTCAAATTGTGTTCCATGCCTTCAAAGCTAAGTTTTAAGGAAATGAAAAGGTTCATGAGCCTGAAATATGAGAGTTATTTCAATCCAATATGGTTGAGAAATTCAAAGTAGATGTTGATGAAGGCGTTTCTTTAATGTGATGAGCTGTAGTATAAGAATTATTAAAGTCTGACTGTTAGGTCTAGTTGTCACGGGTCCTCCCAGATCATTTATAAAATCCACCTTCAGAGTGTGTTAGGTCAAAAGCTTTCTTCGTTAGATAATAACTTCAATTTAGTTTAAAAGCTAGCTTCCTCCCTTAGATGATAACTTCAATGATCGTACATGGCTTTGTTTTGATCATTCAGAAGCTATAACCTATGAGATGTTTCCTGGTGGAGGCTCAAACGAAGGTGAGTCCCAACCAGGGACAGAGGCATTAATTGACCCCCGGGGGGGGGGGGGGGGGGGGTGGTGTGCGTGGGTGGTGGTATTAGTATATATATATATATATATATATATGTGTGTGTGTGTGCGCGCGCGCGCATTAAATTTAGTAATTTTGTTCAATAAAATTATATTTTTCCCCTTTAACAATATATTTAATTCTTTTTAGAGTAATGTTACAGTTACAAACTTATCTACAACATTTTTATATACAGTTGAGGTTTAAATTCTTATTGGTTCGCATTTGAGTCTATCACTTACATCACTTTTTTACTTACCAATAATTACTCACTATATCAACAATATACCTCTAGCACTTTCCTAATTTTAAAGGCCATTAAAAAATTTATAGATCTAAAATTTAAAACAACATATACTAGCCCAAAAACATTTGTGCAACAACAAAAATCACCAATAGCAAAGCTAAAAAAAATTAAGTCAAATTAACCAATTTTACTCAAACAAACAATTGGCCCTTTAAAAGGTTTTAAATAAAATAATTTTGCATTTACCCAGCAGGTACACAGATCAAAAACTCATAAAAAAAAATTTTTTTCTAAAAAAAAAAAAAAAAAAATCCTCAATGGCCTAGAAAGCACTGAGCTAAAGGTCAAAGTCGCCCCTTAACTTAAAGTTCTGACTCCATCCCGCGCCCAACTTCTTCACTGTTCAGTGTGTTTTCAGAAACCAAAAATGACTGCGTAAAAAAGGAAGTGGGGTCGGGGTGTTTTGTTGTATGCGTGAAGTTTCCTTAAAACCCTTATTTCATGATTCTGTATAAAGGTCACTCTTGTGGGGTTTACCTACTCTGGTATATTTTTCGTGCAAGCAAAAGTTTTTAGATTTATGGAGATATAGAATAGCACATAAGTTATCATACTTGCATATCCACCATTTGAGTCTCCAATAATTATATATCCGATTTGACCGGTAGAAAAACTTGTTGATAAATACACAAGTGTTCAACAACAAAATTATGAGATGAAAGACATGATTTTCAATTTTAAATATAGCTTGTTTGCTTGCATTATTTAAACAATAATTTTTATTGTTTAAACAACACAGTACGTATTTTCACAATATTTTTCATTCACATATATTTTCACAACACTTAAATAACATTACTAGAATAACATTATCAAACGGACCCATTTCATGATTTTAGTTATTTTTGCATCTGTATGTACAAACATGTGTGCAAGTTGGTGTGTACACTGGCAATTTGTACATATATGAATCTAAGGATATTGTGTTGGTATTTTGAGGACAACATACTTTCACTTGAACTAATTACGTAACATCATTTCAATTACAAAAATTATTTTTATTATGTATCAATCATAACTTGCCAACTTTAGTGTTTGTGAAAAAAATTAAAAAAAATTGTTAGGTGACTAGTCTAATTGTTTTTATGGGTAGGTTCTATAAGACAAGGTCAGAAAATAAAAATGGTCGGTGTCCTTGAAGTTAGCCTTTGAGTGTATCACAACTGTTTCTTTTTCTAGTTCAAGCACCTACTTCAACAATTTTAATAATTGTGTGAAAGATTAAAAAAGCTTTCTTTTTCTAGTTCAAGCACCTATTTCAACTATTTTAATAATTGTGTGAAAGATTAAATAAGCTTTAGAAAATAGTAATGTTATAGACACAATTACTTTTGCAGTTGTTAATAAAAAATTTGTTATAATTAAAGGAATATCATATGTATCCACTAACACCTCTTTTATTATACACTAAATACGAATTATGTTAATAATTATATATAAAAAAAATTATTGTGTTCATATACTTCCTAGAAAGAATAGATAATTATCAAAGCCTAAAAAAAAAAATGTTGAAGAAAAATCTCAATAGATAATTTTGGCGAAATAAACAAATAACTTATAATTGGATTTCCTATCAACGTCAGGGCAAGAACTGGGAAAGGTACAATTTATAGAATTTAGGCATCTTTTCAAACTATATTCTAAAAGTTGCATGAAATTTAAGGATGTAGCAATAGATACGATTTTTTATTAAAAATAATCGAAATCCTGAAATCGAGAACGAGAAATGTGTAGATGGGTGTGGTCCCCATTAGCAGCTGATCCAAGTGTGGTCCATAAAAATATTCACATGGTTGGGTTTCAATGACACAGGCACAGTTTTCTAAACTTTGGTGTTGACATGGCATTTAAGTATAGGAATTTAATGTATATTTTCAGTTTTTAAATAATATTATATATTTTTTTATTTATATGTATTTTTAAAAAATACAAATAACATTACCAAACAGCTTTAATTCTTATATTCAAACATATTTACACAAATTTTGTTTATTTATATTTTTAGTAATTCTAGTATTACATAAATTGTTACAATTTTGACCATAATTATCTTAAATTTTAGATTATAACGAATTCCCGTAAGTCTATTATTTTTTCTCCATCATTTACAGTCTGTTACTTAGATAGTTGAGTCTGTTACTTAGATAGTTGTGGAACAAATTATGCCATTTTAAGTAGTCTTAGAGTTTTTCTTATATTTTTCTTTTTATTCCCCCCAAGAATTCTAGACTATTCTATTCAAAGTAGTAGGTCAAATGCCCATACAAACTCATATTTCTTATGTTCTTCAAAAAAAAAAAAAAAAAAAAACTTATATTTCTGATGAGTATACATAAAACTTCACAACAATTGAAGTTGACATGCTTTTATCAATTCTCATTTATTTATCACTAACAATATACCACCACATTTACAATTATAAATTTTTTTGTCAAATTTGTTTTCTTTAAATTTTCTCTTCTTATTATGCTCTAATATGTCAAATACATGGCCAATATGATGTCTCTCAGATGTACCAGATAGTGCTATGATCTTAAGGAAACATGAATTGAGCAGCAACCTCTTTTCCTGCCTAATGTTCAATGAGTTGGAAGCTTTTAACCCAAGAGATCAGTTGGCTTTTGCATATGTAAGAGATCACATGAAACCAAAGCTAAAGCTTAACATGTTTGAGGTTGAAGTATTAGAGCAGGTAGCAATGGAATACAGGCACAACCTAAAGCACATTGGTGGGACCAGTGGCAGAGAAGTTGGGTCCAAAAGGTCCAAGATCAAAAGAACCAAAAGGGCAGGCTCAGATTTGTTGTATGTTAATGGCAGCTGTTGTAGTAAGTGCCAGAAGTATCTTTTGGAAATGTGGGGTGAATCCCATAAATGATTTTGTCTCTAAAACTTTATACTACTATAAAAATAGGGGGAATTATATAATATAAAAAAGGGTCTTACCAATAAGTGTTATTAGGGTATTAGTTAACAATTTATTTTAAGAAAATTTTAATATTATTTTTTTTAAAAAAATGTGAAAACATTAATTAATTTTTTTTTTTTTCATAATTTTTTTTAAATAAATTATTAACCAATTTCTTAAAAATATTTGTTAGCATTTCTTATTAAAAATAGTTAAAGAATCTAACAAACTACATTTTACAGGAAAAATGCCTGACAAGAAATAACAGGCTGTCAGGGAATGTTTCTTTTTTACTTGTTTTGTCTTTTTCAATTGCTTTTCTTATCTGGTAGGCATTGACGGGTCGAGAATGCTCTTAGCCAATTGGAATAAACAAAGTGGGAAGATCAGATAGGTTTTGCTTTTCTTGGTACAGAGACAAGAATCCTAGTATAGTGGCGGCTATCAGAATTCAGAATTTGAATAAAATTATAACATAGTGCTCAAGGTGTCATGAAAGTTTTTACTATCTTTTATTTTGCAGTAAAACATTTTTTTAAATATAAATATTTTATATACATTTTTAGATGTTTAATGTGGCAAGCATAAACCATTAAAATTAGTGGTTCGGTCATCAAAACTATTAGTACTAGACACTAGAGGTCTGGAGACCGGGCCTTTGGCATAGGTCACCAAATCGATGGCTCCGGTAACCTGACGATTGGCACCCAACTAGACCAACGACTCAGTTACCAAATGCGGGAGAGACACCATATACTTTTATAAAATATTTTTCTTAAGTGTTTAAAGCTAAAATGTTTTATAATATTTTATAAAGGATTTTACTATTAATAGAAAACATTTTAAATTTAACTAAATTATACAATGAAATAAACAGAATAAAATGCTAAAAATATTTTCCAGACTAAAGTATTTATTGTGGTAACCAACCCAAGCAAGATTGTGCATTTGAGTAAGCCAATTATAAATTACATTTCTTAAGTATGAGCTTTCCATCTCCCTTTTCTTAATAAACTAATATAAAGGGTGAGCCTTTAGCGTGCTTATATTTATTAATCAATAAAATACCTTGGATATTTTAAAATTTATGTGTTAATTCATTAAAATATGCTAATCATTATGCATAACACCTTTCCCATGAATTAATGAATACTCAATCTTATTTAATGGTTTTTTTTTAAACACTAATTTAATGGTTAATTGATATTTTATTGTCTAATTTAGGAATGGAGACTTCCAACCTTAATCCTATTCCTCTAATAAAATCAGTTTGACAATATATAGGTGTCTAATCACCTTAGAAAATTATTTCAATGGTAACGACTTCACTCTGTAGTCTGTTCGTAAAACATTAGTCCTTAGTTCTTACTAAGAGGTCAGTTCAGAATTTGATATCAACATTGATGAACCCAAATTCGTTAGTTGAACTTCTCATCAATACAGATAGACAAAGCTATAGGATTCGTTCAGAGACAAACCTGCAATAAGATATGAAATAGAGAAAAAGAAATACATCGGTGTGATGTTTGCCAAACACCCTCCGATGATTAAGTTAAAATGAGATTCAATTGAAGTATATTGCAAAAGAATTCAATTTGGGAGTAGTTTTTGGGGTGAGAATTGTGTACCACTCGTGCTTTGGTTTGTGTGGGTTTTATAGCCCTTGTCTTCATTTTCTGAATGAATATTTGCATTTATAGGATATGGAGCCATTGGTATTAATGACTGGCTTTCATTGTCTTCCAATGGCTATTCATCCGTTGGTACTTGTACGTTACTCCTTAACTGTCTTAGGCATTGAATGTCTTTTATGGCTTTGTCCATCACTAATATTCGTATGTTACGCCTTGCGTTGAATAAAATTTAATTCGTTCATCTAGAGGAGGAAGATCTTGATAAATTAACACTCATCATTTAATGTATGGTATAGTCATCACATGGACGATGCTGGCTTGATGGATGATACTAAATTTCTCTTCTTTTGCTATATGATGGATAAGGGTAATTTTTCTCCTTTTCAGACATGAATTAATTCTTGTCTTTATTATTCCGTTGACCAATGAGAGATTCAAAATCAACTAGGAAACCTCCAATTTTAAATTTTACTATCACAACTAGTAGCCGATCAAATTACTGAGTTCATGCATTGCTATCTTTCCATTCCATTGTTAAGTTCTCTCAATTTCTAGAATCAAGCTTTTTCTCCTATTAGAGATATTAAGGTTCAAGTCCATTATATTAAAGTTCATTGTAGTATACGTAGTCCTGATTTGCCTAGTATTCAAATCCTTTACAAGTATGCATTTGATTCATTTCATGCATTTGTGCCACATTTGGTCAAGTTTCTAGGATCACATGTTTAAGTATTCTAAATTCAGGATCTCATAGATATTGATGATGCAAAAAATCAGCAGTTGAGCTCCTCGTCGTAGCGAATGGACAATGCTGTGAATGGGGTCGTCTCTGTAGATGGAAAACCTACAAAATGAGCTGGGTGGAAGAATAACACGTCGGTGTGGCGTCAGCCAAACCACCTCCGATGCTAAAGTCAGTAAAGGAGAAAGATTCTTAGAGAGAAACAGACTGGAGAGAGATTTTCGTGAGTATTTGTGTGTATGATTTGTCATACCTTGGGTTTCTGATCCTTTCTCTTTTATAGTTGAATGCCTAATCAATGGGCAATGGATCACTGTATTTATGTTCAATGGCTAGTGCATTATAGAATCTTTGTCTGAAATTCACAGCTCATTCTGTGACTGTTGCTCCATCTGTTATGTTTCGTCATAAATGAGCATAATAAATGCGAAACGTCTTCTCTGGGTAAATGACGATCTTCGTGTAGTGATGACCATAAATTTCTGACTCATAGCTGCCCCCTTGATCGAATTGTCATCTATTAGACGAGATAAGAACAAATTCATTTGACACTTCGTATTCCGTGTACTGCGCATTTATGACGGTTTTGGTGTTTGAGCAATTGAATGCCACATGTATGCCTAGGATGCGTTCGTCGTGCGAACATGTCTCGGTTTTCCCATGCGTGTTTTGGCCATTTGTTTTGCATTTTTCCCTCCTCTTTCCTTTATTCTATATTTTTTCCTTATTCAGTTTCTATTCTAGGGTTCGTTTCTCCTCCGAGAGTCCTTTCTCTATCCTACATTTCCTGGTAAGTTCTTCGTGCTCCTTCTTCTTTTCTAGTTCTTCCATGGTAAATTATTCTGCTATTAGGGTAGATTTTCCTTCAATAGCTTTCTTTTTTGCTCATTTAGGTTACCTACTCGAGTCTGTAGAAAGGGAGTGTCTCAAGAGGGTTAGTTTCTTCGTAGGGGAGGAATGTCCATACACTTATGTCCTTTCTTCGTTATTCCCTCTGGTTTCCCATTCTGCTAAGGTAGCCAGGTTGTTAAAGATGTTTGAGGTAAGGTCTAGTGTGATCTGGAGATGGGGTTATCTTCATCTAATGTTTGCGTGATCTCGGAGGCTACTTCTTTCCATCCCTTATAAAGCTTGGAATATCCCGTGTTCCCTTACGGGAAAGGACGAGCAGTGGATCAGGGATAGGTTTTAGTTCCCTGATTCGGTAAAAATTAGGATCCCGAGTGACAAAGAGAAGGCTCATCACTTGTATGCTGACAAGGTTTGTTTTTACAAGGCCGACTTTACCAATAGCCTTCATTTCCCTATTCATCCCTTTGTTAGAGAACTTTTTTCTTACTTCCATCTTGCTCCGGCACAGTTAATGCCTAACTCCTAGCGGATCATCATCTCTTGCATGGTGGTTTGGATGTTTGCTGATGATGTGACATCGTTAGGAGGGATGAATTCCTTCATTTCTATCGTCTGAGGAAATCAAAGGACCTCGGCTATTATGAGTTTAAGCCATGGGATAAGGCTTCTAGGTTAATCCTCGATTACCCATCATCTCTTCGAAATTGGAAGCCAAATTTCTTTTTTTGTCTCTAGAAGTGGTTAGGAGTTCGTCCCTGGTGAGGACCTGGATGAAACCCCCAAGTTTTTTTGTAGTTAGGGAGTTCGCATGTTTGGTACATCTTTCTCGTCTTTCAGTTGCTTTTCCCTTCATTCATAAGTGACGATGATAGATGACTTACTTGCGTTTCTGTTTGCAATTTCCCAGTATCCTCGTCTAAAGAAAAGGTATTAGTGTCGAGCTGAAAGAGTGAAGGAGTATTAGAGTCTGTTAAAGATTTTGACGAGCTCATTTCTCCTCAATCTCTATTTCTTCACTTTTTGGGTCCAGAACCGTCTACTAAGGTTCGGAAGAATTTGGAAGTTGTAAAGAAGAGTAAGTGCTTCTTTCTTTTTGTCTTCTTCTTTCTTCTCTCTCTTTTTTTATATTATTTTTTTGTCCTTTCAGGAATGACGATTAGGTTTAGCAAGCAGAAACTGGCTGAGGCCCAAAAGAAGAAGGCCAAGGGTGGCACCGTCAATGGTCTCTTGTCAAAGAAAAAGATGGGGTGACGTCTCTAAGAAAGATCCTGTGATGACACTTCCTCCTACCCACTCGCCTGCCAATCATCCTACTTCTCCTACCACGTCATTGGAGGTGATTGCCTCTAGTGGAAAAGAGGTTAGGAAGAGGAAAAAGGCTGGTGGTAAGTCTTTTCTTCCCACCTTTTAAGATGATGCTGATGTGGCAACTTTGAAGGCTCATGAGGCACTCTGTATGGATGACCTAAGCCCTCTAATGGCGAAGTTGTCCAGTGAGGTAATGTCATCCCATATTCAGAAGCTTGTGCAGGTAAGTGTTGCAAGCTATTTTTTACTTCTTCTTCTCTTTGCTTTACTGCAGGCTTTGGGGGATTCTTTGTTCATCTTGGGAAGGCTCTTGGACCTAGAAAAGAAGGTGGCCACGTCTAAGCCTTTGGTTAAGTCTTTATCTGGTAAGAACGAGACGCTTAAGAACAAGGTTGCTATTCTCACTACCAAAACTGAAAATGACAAGGAGCGGGTGGCAACCTTGGAGAAAAGCCTGCAGGTGGAAAAAGACTCCTGCAAGCTGAAGGACAAGCAAATTGGTGACCTGGAGCTGAAACTACAGACAGTTGGGGCCACGACGGTACAGGATTTCAAAGACTCTAACGAGTATTCCAATGAGTTGTGGAAGTACTATGTGGAGGGCTTTGATCTTCTCGTGAAGTGGATGGCAAAGCATCACCCTGGTTTGGACCTCTCTGGCTTGGCCATGGATGATGTTGAGAAGGAACTTATTCTGATCATCCATTTGAGGCTACAAAGAAGAATATGATGGAGGGAGCCACAAATGTTACTGAAGTATTGGAGGAGGCCGTAATTACAACCCTTGTAGACCCTGTCACTAACGAACAGTAATCTTTATGTTTTTTCCTTTCCTTTTTTTCTTTCCCTCTTTTTTGTTTATTACAAGGCAAGAACAATATTTTTCTTTGGGCCCGTTGTTTTGGGCAATTAAACAATCACTTTGACAATGATAGGTAGGTTAGTTGTAGCAAACAACTTTCTTTTTACGTTTGGTTGTGCTTGGACGACCTTTTATGATGATGTGCTGAAGCAACTTTCTATACTTAGCTCACGTTTGAATAGCTCTTTGTTTTTTGCTATGTTGGAACTATCGTGTGTGAATGACAATTCTGATCATGTTTGAACACCTTAGCACTTAAGCTATGTTTTAACTAGCTTTCTATTGAGCCATGTATGGATGACGAGCTTAGTACTACTTAGCCATGTTTGAACAGTTTTCATTGAGTCGTGAATAACGACCTTAGTTGCGTTTGAACAACTTAGTATATTTTAGCTGTGTTTGAACAGCTTTCTGTTGAGTCATGTTAGAATGACAATATTAGTTGTGTTTGAACAACTTAGTATTTTTTAGCCGTGTCTGAACAGTTTTTTATTGAGTCATGTTTGAATGACGATATTAGTTGTGTTTGAACAACTTAGTATTTTTTAGCTACGTTTGAACAGCTTTTTATTAAGTCATGTTTGAATGACGATATTAGTTGTGTTTAAACAACTTAGCATTTTTTTAGTTGTGTTTAATCAGTTTTTTATTGAGTTAGTTTGAATGATGATATTAGTTGTGTTTGAACAACTTAGTATTTTTTGGTTGCGTTTGAACAGTTTTTTATTGAGTCATGTTTGAATAACGATATTAGTTATGTTTGAACAACTTATTATTATTTTTAGCTGTATTTGAACAGCTTTATATTGAGTCATGTTTGAATGACGATGTTGCGTTGTACTCGTGACTTAAAGTCATGGTATTGGAGCGTCTTTAGATTAACCATTTTTTATGTTTTTTTCTATTCATGCTTGAATGACGATCATACTGGTTGTGTTTAAACCACTCTGATTTAGTCGACTTTGGTGGCTGTGTGTGAACAGCTTTTGATTTAGAATTTTAATGACAGAGGTCCTTGTGATGTCTCCCAAGGATGACTCCTAAGTGTTGCACATATTTTCATTGACAAATAACTCATGAATGATCATTGATAAATACGCATGGATAGTGCTTTCATGTATTATTGATCTACGAATGACGAAAGTAATAACTGTCGTACATACTAATATAAAGATTAGGCAACTTGAAATGTAAAGCATTCCTTACTGGTAGTATTTCTTCAAGTGTTCTATGTTTCATGGTCGAGGAAATTCTTAGCCATCTAGAGACTTCAGGTAGTAGGAGCCTTCTCTAGAATGACGGATTACTTCATAAGGGCCTTCCTAGGCTAGTCCCAATTTTCCTTGGGATGGTCCTTTGTTGCCTATGATACCTTTCTAAGGACAAGGTCTCCTGTGTTGAACCTTCTTACCTTGACCTTTATGTTGCAATATCTAGCCATTGCTTCCTTGTGTTTGGTCATTCGCTTTATAACTTCTTCTCTAACTTCATCAATTAGGTCTAAGCTGCTGTTAAGCTCTTGCTGGTTTTTCTGATCTTCATAAGTTTTGACTCGGAAGCTCATCAATCCCACTTCCACTGGTATGACGACCTCAATGCCAAATGTCAACCTGAATGGTGTTTCTCTTATTGGAACTCTTGTGGTCGTCCTATATGCCCAAAGGACATTTTGTAGTTCTTTAGGCCATGCCCCCTTTGTCCCCTCAAGCCTTTTGATAATTTTGAGCAAGCTTCTATTCATCACTTCTATCTGGCCGTTGTCCTAAGGGTGACTTGGAGAAGAGTAGTGATTCTTTACTCCTAAGTCTTGGCAAAATTTTCGAAACTTGGGATTGTCAAACTATTTTCCATTGTCTGATATTATGACACATGGGACTCCAAACCTACAGATGATGTTTTTCCATACAAAGCTTGTGACTTTAGCCTCTGTTATCATCGTCACTAGCTCTGCTTCTACCCATTTTGTGAAGTAATCAATTGCCACAATCAAGAATCTGAGTTTTTTTTTTCCTAGAGGTAATGGACCCATAATATCAATTCCCTATTGGGCGAAGGGCCATGGTGAGGTTATGGGTGTCATTGTCTCTCTTGGTCTCGTTTGGACATTTGCAAAGCGTTGACACTTGTGGCATGCTCTAACGATGTCATATGCGTCTTTCTGTAGGGTTGGCCTGTAATATCTTGCTCTGAGCGCCTTTCCTACTAAGGATCTTGCCTTAGCGTGGTTTCCGCAAACTCCTTTGTGTATCTCGCGGAGCACATAGTCTACTTCTTCTGAGTTAGCACATCTTAGATATGGGAGTGAGTATCCTTGTTTGTATAGCACATTTTCAATAATGACAAAGCAAGTTCCTCTAATCTGTATCTTCCTTGCTTCCACCTTATCTTCAAGGAGCCATCCTTCTTTCAAGTAATGGATGATGGAAGTCATCCACTCATCTTGTTCTTTTGTTTTCAAAACTTGCTCACCTTCTGTGTTTGGCTGCCCCCTTATCTTTATACATAGTTCGGAAGTTGCATTGTAGTCGCCTGACAAGACCAATCTTGCTAGGAAGTCAGCTTCTACATTTTTGGTTCTTGGGATTTGCACAAAGTCTAGGCTGTCAAAGTGCTGTGAGAGTCTTTTGATGATTTTCAAGTACTTTTGCATCCTTTCTTCTTTGGCTTCATAATCTCCCTTCACTTGTCCGATTATTAGCTGAGAATCAGCTTAGACGATAAGGTTCTTTGCTCCTAGAGCCTTTGCTAGACTTAGCCCTGTTAGCAATGCTTCATATTCTACCTCATTATTTATTGCTAGGAACTGCAATCTGACTGCATACTTCAATGTTTCTTTTTTTGGAGATATGAGCACTACTCCTACTTTCTTCGTGGCAGGCCCATATGTTTAAACCGTCCATGTTTCCATAGAAAGGTCTTCTTCTTTATAGGGGTAAGTAAACTCTGCAATAAAATCTGCTAGCACTTGGGCTTTGATTATTGCTTAGGGCCGATATTCGATGTCAAATTGGCCTAATTCAATTGCCCATTAAATGAGTCGTCCTGCTGCATCTATCTTATTCATCGTCTTTCTTATGGGTTGGCCTGTCATGACGTCGATAGGGTGTGCTTGGAAATAACTCGCCTCTGCTCCTTAACGTCAATAAGGTGTGCTTGGAAATAACTAGACGTCAAAAGCTATCTTTTCCATCCTTGGATAACTTGCCTCTGCTCCTTGGAATGCCTGGCTGGTATAATAAACTGGCTTTTGGACGTTCCTTTCTTCTCTGATCAGTGCTGAACTTATTGCAGTATTGGATACTGCTAAGTAAAGGAATAGCTTCTCTCCCACACTGAGGGGCTTATTAGAGGTGGTTTCATCAAGTGCTCCTTTAACTTGGCAAGGTCTTCCTCGCATTCATCATTCCATTGAAAGGCTTTTTTCAATACCTTGAAGAATGGCATGCAATTGTCTGTTACCCTAGAGAAAAATCTATTTAGGGCTGCAACTTTTCTTGTCAAGCTCTACAACTCCTTCACTGTTTTTGGTGATTTGACCTTCATTATTGCTTTTACTTTGTCTAGATTTGCCTCTATTCCTCGTTAAGACACCATGAATCCCAAGAATTTTCCTAAAACAATAGCAAAAACACACTTTGCAAGGTTTAATTTAATATTGTACTTACGTAGTGTGCTGAAGGTTTCTTTGAGATCATCCAAGTGGTTGGCTTCATCCTTGCGTTTTACCAACATGTCATCTACGTACACCTCCACATTCCTTCCAATCTGGTGAGAGAACATGCAGTTCACCAATCTTTGGTAGGTGGCTCTTACGTTCTTCAGTCCAAAGGGCATAACTTTGTAACAGTACAACCTTTAGCTGGTAACAAACGAGGTTTTCTCTTGATCCTCTTCATTCATAAGAATTTGGTTGTATCCAGAAAAAGCGTCCATGAAACTTAAGAGCTTCTGTCCAGTAATTGAGTCTACTAGCTGATTAATCCTCAGCAAGGGAAGCTATCTTTTGGGCAGGCTTTGTTCAAGTCTGTGAAATCAATGCACATTCTCCACTTGCCATTACTCTTCTTTACCATCACCATGTTTGCTAGCCAAGTTGGATAGAAGACCTCCCTGATGAAGTCGGCTTCTAACAGCTTCTCTACTTCTTAAGTTACAACTTTATTGCGCTCTGGTGCAAATATTCTTCACTTCTGCTGTACAGGTTTACATTCTGGATTGATGTTGGGATGATGTTGTATGATTTTCCTATCAATCCCAAGCATATACTCGTGTTTCCAGGTGAAAACATCTTGGTTTTCCCTTAAGAAGGAGATCATCTTCTCTTTCTCTGAAGTTGGAAGTGTTGTTTCGATCTTTAATACCTTTGTCAAATCTCCTAGGATGATCTCAACTTCTTGTGGCATTTCTAAATTGATCACCCATGTGTGGTTCTCTCCAGATGTTAGGGCAGCTTGATAGCACTCTTTTTCCAGAACTTGGTCTCCTCTAATTTTTCCTACTCCATGGGCTATTAGAAACTTCACCTTCAAGTGATATGTTGACGTCACTACTTTTAGTCTGTTGAGTGCAGGTCTTCCCAAGATGATGTTGTATGTTGAAGGGCAATCAACTATGAGGAAATCAATTTCCTTAGTGACATTTACTGGGTAAGTTCTTGCGATCACAGTTAGGGTGACAATGCCTTTAAGGACGATTCTATCCCCTGTGAAGCTTACCAGAGGTGAGGCAAAATCCTTAATCCTTTTCTTATCCAACTTCATCTGCTGAAACGCGGACAAGTAGATGATATCTGCTAAACTTCCATTGTTAATGAGCAACCGATGGGTGTTGAATTCTTCTACTCTGAGCATGATTACCAGTGGGTTGTCATGAGGTTGCCTGATACCACGACTGTCTCTCTCTAAGAAGACAATATCAGGCTTTTCATTCTTTGGCACCTTCATTAGAAGAAGTCATGAATGGACGCTATTTATTTATCTCCCCTGTGCGTTTTTTAGGGACTTTAGCATTCCGCCTGCCGTTAGTCCTCCCGAGATCGTCTTTATTTCTTCTACAGGGGTTTTACTATCCCTTACCTCTGGAGTTCTGTCCTAGTCGTCTTTCCGTTGGTATCTGTGGGGCTCCGTCTTTCTGACGTACTTCTGTAACTTTCTTTGTCGAATTAAAGTTTCCACCTGGTCTTTCAAATGCCTACACTCATTGATGCGATGCCCATGATCCCGGTGTAACCTACAGTATTTGTTCTTGTCTCTCCTTTCTACTGGAGTGCTAATTGGCTTTGGCCATTGTAAGGCGGGATCATCTTTTATCTGCATAAAGACCTGCTCAATTGGCATTATTAAAGGAGTGAAGTTAGTGAACTTGGGTTTCCTATCTGGAAGTTCCTTCTTTTTTCCTGTAGTCTACCTAACATTTCATGTCTCCTTCTTCTTATATCGATTGTTGCTTATTCCTTGGCCTCTCTTCCTTTTTCCTTTCATTTCTTTTGCGAGCACCGCCTCTTTTGCATTCATGTACTTCTGAGCTTTACGAAGCGACTCCGTGACTGTTTTTGGTGGACTTTTAGTGATTAAGAAGAAGAAATCTCCTGGCAACAACCCTACTTGGAAGGTTGTTAAGATGACTTGATCTTCAGCTTCATCTACCTGCAGCAACTCCTTATTGAATCGAGTGACGTACTATTTTAGTGATTCTCCTTCTACCTGTTGAATGTTGAGAAGATGGCTAGTTAGCTTTTTATGTCTTTGCCCCCCAATAAAATGACGAAAAAAAACCCTTGCTGAATTGTTCAAAATCTGCAATAGTTCTTGGGGGTATCTTACTGAACCATACCCTAGCTGCTCCTTTCAATGTTGTTGGGAATGTCCTATTCATCACCTCGTCTGGGGTCATCTGCAATAGCATCAGCGTCTTGAATGATTCGATGTGATCCAAAGGATCCTTGGAACCATCATACAACTCCAACTGTGGGAGACAGAACTTTGGTAGGAGAGGACGGTTTAGTACTTCATTAGTGAGTGAGTCCATCCTTCGAATCATCCCATCCAGATTCTCTCCGCCTTTGTCCTTCATAGCACTCTTTAGTTCATCCATCTCCTTCCTCATGTTGTGAAGTTCATTCTCCACCCTGGTGGAGTCTTTTCCTGAGGTCCTATCTCGCTTGTTGGCTTGAGAGTTTGACTCTTCTTCATTTTGCTTTTAACCTGTTCACCAATGTTCAGCGTTTTGGGATTCCATTGTCTTTTGCAATTCTTCATTTTGGCGAGTCAGTTCTTCCACATTGGCCAAAAGGGCTTGGATTTGTTGTTGTTGCACAGCATCTGGCTAAGGTGTGGTCTCTGCTTCCATCTCGTACTCAGAGGAACTCTTTTGTCACTAGGAAAGATGGCTTGAATGATTAGCATTCCCATAGACAGCGCCAAACTAATGATGCAAAAAGTCAACAGTTGAGCTCCTCATTGTAGCGGATGGACGATGCTGTGAATGGGGTCGTCTCTATAGATGGAAAACCTGCAAAATGAATTGGGTGGAAGAATAACACGCCAGTGTGGTGTCAGCCAAACCGCCTCTGATGCTTAAGTCAGTAAGGGAGAAAGATTCTTAGAGAGAAACAGACTAGAGAGTGATTTTCGTAGAGTATTTGTGTGTATGATTTGTCATTCCTTGGGTTTCTAGTCCTTTCTCTTTTATAGTTGAATGCCTAATCAATGGGCAATGAATCACTGTATTTATGCTCAACGGCTAGTGCGTTACAAAATCTTTGTCTAAAGTTTACAGCTTATTCTGTGACCGTTGCTCCGTCCATTATGTTTCGTCATCAATGAGCGTAATAAATGCGTAACATCTTCTCTGGGTAAATGACGATCTTCGCGTAGTGAAGACCATAAATTTCTGACTCATCAGATATTATCTAGGATCACACGTCTAAGTATTTAAAATTCAAGATCTCGTGGATATTATCTAAATTTCTAGGAACCACTTTTTGAGACATCACATACATATAAATTTTCTAATTTGATTATTGAATCTATATCCCAATTTCTGGTTCGTGCTTTCCACAGGTGGAGCATCTCGGCCGAACTTGCAACCAACATTCCTAAAATCCTGTAAACGCAGAGTAATTGAATTGATTTCCAGTCTGACCTTACACGGTTCGAGGCATTTCATTTATAGTAGAATTGTTACAGATACAGAATTTGAAATACAAAGGTATTTGAAATGAAACCAACTTTATCCTATCTTATCATAATCCTGGATTTGTTACAATTTGTATTTTGTATTCTGTGGTATCACTCTAGCACAGCCGTAATACATCTGTATTTTAGATAGCACAACCGTAATACAACTGTATTAGATATGAACTAGCTATTATCCTTAACAAATCCGAATCAACTTTTGTTATGGAGAAGCTAATTTAGAGGCAGATGACTTGCTAACTATGAAGCACCCAATGACCTATCAAGTGCAAAGCACAGATATAAGTAAATGAGATTCTTTGGGTCCATTGAGTTGCTTTCCAAGAGTCAATAGACAAATTAAAGCACTGAAAGTTATGCTCCTCCTCACTTAAACAGTTAAATAAAGTGGGGTCGAATAAATATGAAATTCTCACTGCTTTAATTGTTCCTTTTTTTTTTTTTTTTTTTTTTTTTAACAATCTAGTATTCAGACACAACAAAAGAATCAGACTAAATTGGTCCAATTAAAAGAAAGGTTGAATGCCGAAAGGTTAGCAGTTGGTAAATATTGAGGAAAATGTTTCTTTGTATTAGTTTTCCCACCATCATCAACTAATCAAAATGCCGAATAAGAATAAATTCTTTCAACACAATCCGAACATTTCAAAGGACGAAACCATCCACCATATAAATAAAGCAGAAAGCTTGAATGCTGATTCTTTTTCCTTTAAAGATTTCCCACCTACCATTGATCACTTTACTCATTTCTTCATGAGCATTTGACAAGATCCTTGGTTAATAACTATAACCACACTACTACTAATAATGCCCCTATCAGTCAAAAAAATATTTATTAAAAGAAGTCAAAACCCTTGGTTAATAACTATAAGTGCTTGAAGTCAAGCATGCGTGCTAAAATTATTATTAAATTAATTTTAAATTAATTAATGTCTTGCGCAATGTATTGTACATTTTAAAATGTTTTGTAAAACAAATTATCATTATCTTAGGATTCATCATTCATATATGACGAGTACCGGTTAAAGGTTGTCCAGTGTAAGGACGACTACAACCACATCTAAGTCGAGGACGAGACAAATAGTGAAAGACCATTTGTACGAACAAGACAAGCCTATGTGTATTAAAACCAAAAGTTAATTCCATCAGGCCAACTGACAACGAGTAAATGCGCTGGAACGGTTATAGAAGCAATAATGAGCCAACGGCCACCCGTTACACATTAAACAGAAACTTCATTGCTATTAAATGCTGCATTTCATTCAGGAGAAAAATGCCTAGAGGAGCATTAACAAGCATAAATGACTCGCCAAAAAGCAAACTATAAAAGGCAATGGAACCAAGGTATACGCTCTTCATGAAAAACTCAGTAGACTACAATTACACTACCCATTGAGAGCCATAATCTGACTTAGGCATTGGAGTGTCTTCAACTGGCATCACGCCAGTGAACCTTCTTTGTATTTCTTGTCTTTTCAACAGGCATTGCAACTTGTCCATCGGTAATTGACGAGGAGCATACAGACGAGATCAATTTCCGGCTTCATCAGTTTGGTGCCGTCTATGGGGAAAAACGACAAATCATTGAATTCCTATTAACAAAGCTCCTTAAGACCAATGGAGTCCGTTGCAACATCACCTCCAGATCCTGTAGTGATGGCTCAACAGATCCAGGCTCTGATAGCCAACATGCAAGAATTAATGAAGCAGAATGAAGAATTGAAGCGTCGAATTCGTCCAAAGGGCAGCAACACTTCACTTCATCGACGCAGCCATAACAAACACAATGAAGAAGCTAGCAGCCCTAAGAACAGCAAGGGAAAAGATGTTTCCAAGTATACTGAGCAATCTTCGCACGGTAATGATCACATGATGAAAAGCCTGCGAAGGGAGTTGGACGAGGTGAAAAACACCATAACGGGGAAGAGGGCAATGAATCTCGATGGCATGCTCAAATGAACAGATTCACCCTTCACCGCTAGTGTTTTGGAGTGCCCCTTGCCTCCAAAGTTTTGCCTACCTCAGTTGGAGTTTTATGATGGCATGAAAGACCCTTTTGACCACATAGGGGCTTTCAAGACAATTCTTAATCTCCAGCAATCTCCAGATGAAGTCATATGCAAGTCTTTTCCCGCCATTCTCAGGGGAGCTGCCAGGGTGTGGTTTAGTAAATTGCCAGCATCTTCAATTGCAAACTTCAAATAGCTCAGGACTCATTTGTTCTCGATTTCATTGGAGGGCAGTACCATAAAAGGCCAACCTCTTACTTGCTGATAGTGCTGCAACAGGAAGGGGAAAGCTTGAAGGAGTATGTGAAGAACTTTAACAAAGCTGTGCTCGAGATTAACAAAGCAGACGACCAAGTCATAATAATGACCTTTCAGGCTAGATTCAACAATCCTGATCTCGTCTTTCCACTGGGAAAGACGTCACCAACCTCCATGGCAGATCTTCTGTTCAAAGCTCAAAAGTACATGAATGGGGAGGACGTTTTCACTGCAAAAGGTTGATGGGAAAATGGAAGAAGGAAGAACCCAGTGACTACCAGGGTAAGAAAAAGGACTGCAAAGACCATTCCTTGGAAACCAAGGCTAGCAAGAGCAGCCCAGAAGTCCCGAAGAAGAGGTTGAACTTCACCCTATTGGTGATGCCTGCAAACAAAATCCTGATGCAGATTAAGGATGACCCTCGCCTAAAATGGCCAAAGCCGTTGAGCACGTCTTCCAGGAAGCGTGACCCGAAGAAATATTGTCGTTTCCACAAGGATTACGACCACTACACCGATGTCTTGATTTGAAGGAGCAAATTGAGGAACTAATTCAACAGGGGAAGCTCCAAAAGTTCATCAAGAGAGATCATCAGCCTCGATCAAGAACGGAAGATAAACCCCATGACGACAATGAAGATGATGGACGAGATCATCTAAAGCAAGATGTAGGGGAAATAAGGATGATAATAGGTAGACCAGTATTAGGAGGATCATACAAGTCCTTGAGGAGGCAAAGGCAGATCAACGGTGTTCATGTCAAGCATCCCTTAGCAAAGTACCATTGCACAGAGAATGACGACATAACTTTCTCTGAACGCGATGCAAATGGAATCAAGCAACCCCACAATGACCCCCTCGTCATCATGCTATAAATTGAAGGCTTCAACACAAGAAGAGTATTAGTCGATAAAGGGAACTCAGCAGACATCATGTACATGATGGCCTAATAACAGCTAAGGTTGGACCACAAGCAGCTTCGACCTTTCAAGTCACCTCTAGTCGGTTTCAGTGGAGACCGTATCTATCCAAAAGGTATCATCTCGTTAACAGTCACAATAGGGATGCATCCAGCTTAGGTAACAATTTCTTGATCGTTGATTGTCCATCGTCATACAATGTGATCGTTGGATGACCAACATTGAATCGACTTAAAGCCACAACCTCGACCTACTGCCTCAAGGTGAAATTCCCAACCTCACATAGGATTGGAGAAATATGTGGAGATCAACTACTAGCCCGAGAGTGCTACCAGGCGGTACTAGCTTCCAAAGAGAATCATGCCTGGAGGGTTAAGGGGAAGCCTGAGAAGCCTTCCAAAGATCTAGAAGATGTGGAATTGGTAGAGGGAGATCCTACCAAAGTCACTAAAGTCAGAGGAGGTCTTGATCCAACATTGAAGGACGAGATCGTAGAGTTCCTGAAGAAGAATCTAGATATCTTCGCCTGGACCTATGAGGATACGCTAAGCATAGACAACAAGGTAATAAAGCACTGATTAAATGTCAACCCCACAAAGAAGCTCGTCTAACAGAAGCGAAGGGTCTTCGCTCCTGAAAGGAATAAGGTTGTCATGGAAGAAGTAGAGAAGCTTTTAGCTGCCGATTTTATCAGAGAAGTCTTCTATCTTGAATGGCTCACCAATGTTATCATGGTGAAGAAGTCCAATGGAAAATGGCGGACGTGCGTTGATTTTATAGACCTTAATCGTACTTGCCCAAAAGACAGCTTCCCATTCCCTAGAATTGACGAACTTATGGATTCTACAACTAATCATGAGTTACTAACCTTCATGGACGCCGTTTCAAGCTACAACCAAATTGGCATGATCAAAGAAGATTAGGAGAAAACAGCCTTTGTCACTAGCCAGGGGTTGCACTATTATAAAGTCAAGTCGTTCAGCCTGAAGAATGTAGGGGCCATATACCAGAGACTAGTGAATCACATGTTCAGCAAGCAGATTGGACTAAAAATGAAGGTATATATAGATGACATACTTGTAAAAAGTAAAAAGGCACAGTTACACTTGGACGACCTTAGAGAGACTTTCGACACTTTAAGGAAGTATTAGATGAGATTAAACTCGGCGAAGTGCATATTTGGGATCTCGTCAAGCAAATTTTTGGGATTCATGGTTTCCCAACGGGGGATCAAGGCCAACCTAGAGAAAGTTAAAGCCATACTTGACATGACCTCCCTAAGGAGTGTGAAAGAAGTACAGAGGTTGATTGGACGAATAACAGCCCTGAACAGATTCGTCTCTAGGGCCACAGATAAGTGCCTTCTGGTTTTTTAAGACACTGAAGTAGGCTTTCCAATGGATAGAAGAATGCGAAGTAGATTTCTAGGCCCTCAAGGAATACCTGTCCAAACCCCCACTCTTAAGTCCGTCTGTCGAGGGAAAGGATTTGTTCCTTTACTTAGCTGTATCATAAACAGCTGTAAGCTCGGCACTGATCCGTGAAGAGCTCAGGGTCCAAAGGCCAATTTATTACACAAGCTAGGCCTTCTAGGACGCAGAGGTGAGATACCTGAGGATAGAGAAATTGGCTTTTTCTTTGATCGTCGCATCCAGAAAGCTTCGTCTATATTTCCAAGCACATACCATCCTTGTCATGACGGACTAACCTCTCTAAACGGCCATAGGCAGGCTAGATGCTGCAAGGAGAATGGTTCGATGGGCTGTGGAGTTAAGTCAATTTGACATTGACTATAGACCACGAACGGCAATTAAAGCTTAGGCATTTGTTGACTTCGTTGTCGAGTTCACCATGACGGATCAAGATCTAGAAGCAGATTACTAGATAGTGTATACAGACGAGTCTTCGACCGGAGGAGTTGGAGGTGTAGGAGTGATCCTCCTATCTCCTGAGAAAGATGTCCTCAAGTATGGAGTCCTGCTTTAGTTTCCAGTGACAAATAATGAAGTAGAGTATGAGGCAATACTTACAGGACTAAGGATCACAAAAGCCTTGTGAGTAAGAAACCTAAAGCTAAATTCAGATTCAAAGCTAGTGGTGGGGCAGATAACCAAGGAGTATGAAGCGAAGGAAGACATGATGAAAAGGTACTTAAAACTGACCAATCAGTTAGTTTCTAACTTTGATGATGTCAGGATCACTCAGATACCAAGGGAAGAGAATTCAGAAGTGGACGAAGTGGCTAGACTTGCATTGTCCGACAATGATGAAGGACGACCTGGAGTATACATGGAAGTGCAAAGCCTCCCTAGCATAAAAGGGCTAGATGTAATTTACGTTCAATCCAAAGGAAGCTAGATGGATCCAATAGTCACTTATATCAAAGATGGTACGCTCCCTCTAAACCCTTCAAAGGCCAGAAAGTTCAGAGTAAGGTCGTCCAGATTCACAATCCTGAATGACGAGCTCTATAAAAGGGGATTTTCTCAACCCTACTTGAAGTGCCTCAACTTCGAAGATGCCACGTACATGCTAAGTGAGATCCATAAAGGAATCTGTAGAAATCAATCAGGTCCATAATCACTCTTGAGGAAAGTGCTTCAAGGGGGATACTTCTGGTTGAACATGCAGAAGGATGCAGCCAAAGTCGTCCAGAGATGCGACAAATGCCAGCAGTTTGGAAATGTGCAGCACATTCCAACAGAGCACATGACGAACATTTCGTCACCATGGCCATTCTCAACATGGGGGATTGACATTGTTGGTCCCCTACCACCAAGTAAAAAGCAAGTCAAATTTCTAGTCGTCGCTATTAATTATTTCAAGAAGTGGGTGGAAGAAAAACCTTTGGCAGTAATCACAGAAGCCAAAATACAACACTTTGTCCAGAGAAATATCGTCTGTCGGTTCGGGATCCCAGGGGTGATTATTTCTGACACCGAACGACAATTTGACAACAACAAGTTCAGGGATTAGTGTAAGGAGCTGGGGATTAGGAATCACTATTCTTCCCCTAGACACCCATAAGCCAATAGCCAGACCAAAGTTACAAATTGAACTTTGCTCAAGTTAATCAAAACTCGACTTGAGAGGGCAAAGGGAGTATGGCTTGAAGAGCTTCTTGGAGTTTTATGGGCCTATAGGACGACTACAAGAACATCAACAAGCGAGACGCCCTTCAAACTGGTATTTGGAACTAAAGCAGTAATTCCTGTGGAGGTTGGAATGTCAAGCCTTAGACACACATGTTATGATGAACACAGTAATAATGAAGGACTCAAACTTGCTCTGGATTGTTTGCCCAAGTTCAGAGAGGATACTGCTCAAAGAATGGCTTTATACCATGAAAGGATGACAAGGTACCACAATTAAAGGGTGAAGTTGAGACATTTCAATCCTAGAAATATGGTCCTACGGAAGGTGTCACAAGCCACCAGGGATCCAACCCAAGGAAAGCTAGGCCTCAATTGGGAAGGCCCATACAAGGTTGTCTATTACTCAAGAAGAGGGAGCTATTACTTAGAATAAGTGAATGGAAAACCCTTGCCTCGTCCTTGGAATGCAGAGCATCTCAAGAAGTACTATCAGTGAAAAAGCTAACACCTAGCATCAATAAGTTCCAGTGTCTGGAGCACTTCGTGTTATTCACCAGCAGATAAGCGAGACTTTATTGTTTTCATGCATATGTTTTACTTTCAGCACTTTCCATTTTTTGTCAAGTATATTCCTTGTAATACCTTTTATAAGCAAGGATGAATAAAGCAAATAAGGCAACTCCGAAGCCATTTCTTTTCAAATGACCAGATCTCAAACATTTTGCAATGATAAAAACTCCATGTTTAAATCACGGTGATAAAAACTCCGTCAACA
The DNA here is from genome assembly GCF_001633185.2 of Quercus lobata. Lineage (NCBI taxonomy): Eukaryota > Viridiplantae > Streptophyta > Magnoliopsida > Fagales > Fagaceae > Quercus > Quercus lobata. Next base: position 58,263,984 of record NC_044908.1, read on the forward strand.
CAATGACGAGTTTAAATCACAATCTCATTGATAAAAACTCCATGTTTAAATCACAATGATTAAAACTCCATCAACACAATGACGAGTTAGATCATAAACTCGATGATAAAAACTCCATGTTTAAATCACCATGATAAAAACTCCGTCAACACAATGATGAGTTTAAATCACAATCTCAGTGATAAAAAATCCATGTTTAAGTCACGATGATAAAAACTCTATCAACACAATGACGAGTTTAAATCATAATCTTGGTGATAAAAACTCCATGTTTAAATCACAATGATAAAGACTCCGTCAAAACAATGATGAGTTTAAATCATAATCTCAATGATAAGAACTCCATCAATGAAATGACGAGTTTAAATCATGATGTCTATGGTAAAGACTCCAATGACGAGTTTGAATCATAACAAAATCAAATCACAACAACGAGGTTAAGTCATTACTTCTAAGGTAAAAAAATCTGTCTATGAAAAGATGAGTTTAAATAATAGCACTTGCAAAACAACAAGTTCAAGTTGCAATATTAGTGGCAAAAGAATTCGTCTGTGAAATTACAAGCCCGAATTATTCTCTCTAATAGTGACGAACTTCCCAAACATGATGAAGACCATGAGCTGACCAAGAGCATCAAACTTCCTGTAAAGAATCTCATCATGATTCAACAAAATAAGAAAATGCATTCAAGAAGAACTTCGAAATAAGACAAGCAAAAGCCTCAAAACTAGGAGGCAATAAGTACTTTAAACAATTTCAAAGCGGCAAAAAGAAGTTTAGAAATAAAAATTTAAGCCCCAAAACAAGAGGGCAACCATTGTTTTCCAAAAAAGATATGTATTTTCTAAGAAGAGGGTACAACAGATTCGTCAGTATCCTTTCCTCCAACAGTGTCCTTCCCAACAAAATCCTTCTCTACAATGGCATCAACTTCAATTTCTTCTTGTTCCTTAGTCTCATCCGCGAGAATTTCAGTGTCAATCTTTTCAAAGTCCAAGTTAGAGAAGTCCACGACCAAGTTGTGATGCTTCATCATCCATCTTCACGGAAGCTCAAAACCTTTAAAGTATTGAATGAACTGAAGATCCGAAAACTGCTCTAACTGCATGAACTTCTGGACGACCTTATCTTTCTCCGCATTAGTCCCCAGGAGGGTAGCTTGGATCTCTTCATCCTTCTAAACAACAAGTGCTTTCTCCATACGCAAGGCTTCAGTGAGTTCTCTTATTTTCTCATTCGCCTTGTCCATCTTGTCCATGGCAAGAATCAGGTCCTTCCTCATCTTTAAACTTTCAGCCTTAACAAATTCCAACTTTGAGTTGGCCACCATGGCCTTCTCCTTGGTGTTCAAATAATCCACTGTTATACATAAGGACTCCTCGAGGACCTGGTGGGATAAAAAAGAAAAAGGAGATTACGAGCATATACATCTACGAATAAATACATAAGGATGCTAAAGAAGAAAAAGGGGCATACCTGCACCAATTTGTGAATATGGCAACTGACCAACTCGTGAGAAGGAATAGACGACAAGCCTTTGAGTTCGTCGTCTATGATCACATTATGAGCATAGCCCATAGCAGTTGCAGGGTTGTCCCAGACGCTCCTTCCAGTCTTGCCTTTTCCCTTTGAACAAGTAGTTAGGGGAGTAAAGGCTGTCACTTCTAAAGACGAGGTTGGAGAAGACGGAACAACTTGGACGAATGGAAGAGTAGCAGCTTCACCCTTCTGTTCACTCAATTTCCGCTTCTTCGAATCCACAGCAAGATTAGACAAGGGCTTCTTCTTCAATCCCCTAATGCGAGCATATTTTTCCTTGCTATAGCTAGTGGTCATTTCTGCTAAACCAAAATTTAAGTAAGTAATCAGACATAGTAGAGACGAAGCTAACGAAGACAAAGGTATTCTGAGAGTTAAAAAATAGACGATCTTACTTTTCTCTTCTCGACGAATTTTCTCCAACACGTACTTTGAGGGTTCGGGTCCAAACAACAGTTAAACAAGTGACAAGGATCAACCAGGTCGTCGAAATCCTCGATTTCACAAGCAAAAGCAAAGGCTGCACGAACCCAACTACGATGTTGATCTTCCAACTCAGGACGATTAAGAGTTACAAAAATTGAAAGATAGACATTGTTAGGCAAGCAGCAGTGGTATGAAAGGAAATAAAGAAAGACAATAAAAGTATGCACCAAGCGTAGGGACTTCCCATTTTTGCAGTAATCCTAGGACTTCCCCCCAAAAGTTGTCAGATACGATTTCCTAACCCGTTCCAGAAATGAGAAAAATACCGTGATTTCCAATCATGAAAAGAAGAGGGAAAGCCTTTGACAATCCTAGATTTCCTATCCCAAGGTAAAAGCTCAAAATACCCATAATGGGTAGAGGCTTTCAGAAGGTACAAATGCAAAAAATCATTTAACATTATCATATCTCCATTGCAAGCGGACACCTAGATGGACATACAACTTATAATCATCCTCTAGGCATTTAGGACGAGTTGACCAGGGGCGATTTGGAAATTATGCAGAAGGTGCATAATAAATGGATGGACGGGGAAACGAAGGTCACACAGAAAATCAGCCTCGTAGAAGCACACTTCTCCATAGGCAAAGCTACAAGCTTTTTCGGTTAGACAAGGTAGTCTAATGGAGGTACCCTTAGGAAACTGAAATTTTTTCCTAAAACCATTCAAATGCTTCTCTGCCAAAGAGCAAATTTCATAAAGGTCCTACAAAGGGGGTGAGGATGAAGACGAAGATAGTTTTGATACAGCAATGTCAACCGCCTTACACAAAGACTTAGCATTTGAGGACAACCTTGTCTCTAACTCACTTGACCTAACATCATCTTCCCTATACTTAACAGTGACCATCTCCAAATGGTTTTGTATCAAGGAACGATGAATCAAAGGGTAGAAAGAGAACAAAACAGGCCTAAGTGCAGTAGAACGCGACACAAACAAGCCAAACTAAGGATGCCAACCAATGGAGTACTTAAGGAAAACCCCTAATCTAGCAAAGAAAAAGGAAACTGAGGGGCACTCTTGTCTAAAGAATTTAAAACCAACCATCAAAACATAAAGAAAAGAGACCTTACCAAGAAGATTTGAGGTATAGAAGTTTCTCAGTTCTCCGAAGTTCAAACCAAATAGGGTGGAGGAAGAGGAACGGTTTTCCTAAAGAAGGAAAAACTAGAATTAAAGCGCACCAAAACCAAGGCGATTTCGCACACGCCATGAATAGGGAATAGACATGTGGTTCTTTCTTGGGAAGTAGTCGTTTTGCATTTAAGATAGAAGCGAAATTTTGAGAAATAGGAAGATATGAACCATCACGTCTAGTCACATTCCTATGATCGTCCAAAGTCTTAATGACAAAGGAATGGGGGGCAACTGACAAGTATCGGTTAAAGGTCGTCCAATGTAAGGACGACCACAATTGCATCTAAGTCGGGGATGAGACAAATGGTGAAAGGTCGTCTGTATGAACAAGACGAGCCTATGTGTATTAAAACCATAAGTTAATTCAATTAGGCCAGCTGACAATGGGTAAATGCGCCGAAACAGTTACAGAAGCAATAATGAGCCAACGGCCACCCGTTACACATTAAACAGAAACTTCATTACCACTAAATGTCGCATTTCATTCAGGAGAAAAATGCCTAGATGAGAATTAACAGGCATAAATGACTCACTAGAAAGCAAACTATAAAAGGCAATGGAACCAAGGTAAATGCTCTTCATGCAAAACTTAGTAGACTACAATTACACTACCCATTGAGAGCCATGATCTGACTTAGGCATCAGAGTGTCTTCAACTAGCATCACGCCAGTGAACCTTCTTTGTATTTCTTGTCTTTTCAACAGGCACTGCAACTTGTCCATCGATATTTGACGAGGAGCATACTGACGAGGTCAATTTCCAGCTTCATCAATATACATATATATATATATATATATATATTATATGAAGACAATTAAAAATTTAATTTCATCAGCAAAATAAACAACATTAGGACAAAAGTTCAGCTTCTATGATATTACCCTGTGGATAAGGAGCCAAAAGATGTGCAGCCTTGTTTTGCATCTCTTATTATCTTCTTACGTGTTCAAAATTCCATTTTTTTATAGCTAGTTTGGATAGAATGGAGAGAGAGCAAAGTAGAGTTGGCCAATTCGGCCAACTATATATACTCTACTCTACTCTACTCTCTTTTCTTCCTCCTCCTTCGTTCAAACAGATCCTTAGGCTTACGTCTTTTGATGCGGTAAGCTTGGTGTCCTTTATAATTAATGTACCCAATTGCTTCTATTGTCCCACATCTTGCAAAAATTCTACTTGCTATGCAAGTAGAATTATTGTCCTTGGTCCACACCGCTACTAATTTGCCACGCCATTTATCTTGCCCTTCACTTCTTTCTCCCTTAATTTTGCTAAGAGTCCCTCTGCACACAAACATGTGTTATAATATTTAGAGAATTAATTAAATATTTCAAAAAAGAGAAAACGTAAATTATTAAAACTAGTCGCTAACCCGTGCGATGCACGGGCTAATTAAATAAAAAGATAATTAATCAATCACATGGTAAAAAAAAAATTAAAAGAACCAATAAGAGACTAATTTGTTCATCAAGTAATCAATCTAAGTAGCATTATAGCTCATGTACAAAACCCCATAGTAACTGTGGGGCCCAATAATTCATGGACCAGGCCTATTTGCCCTTAGAGAGTCTAAAGGCCCGAGCCGAGGAAGAACTGTGGCCCAAGCTCTACAATACAGAGCACAAAACAATTTTGGGAGGCAGCCGAGGACAGTTCAGTCCTCGGCAGATCCTGAATCCCACTGGAATAAAGGGGTAAAACTGGTATAGGGACGAATTTGTAAGGAGATCCAAAATATCTTGGGGAAGTTATCCTTACTACCCTTCCAGATAAGACCCAACACATGACAGAGCCGTACTCTGCAGCCTTATCAACCATCCCCAACAATTCTGGGATTAAACTGATGGGACAAATATCAGTCTTGTAAAGATTGACCCTACACATGGACGAATGACAATTAACGCAGACGAGTATAAAAGAAGAAAGTAAGTAAATCTAAGGGGAGCCCCATCCCACCTCCGAAAAAGAAAGACTACATGGGGGAGAACCTCTCAACAACAACGGACCTCACTGAAGAAAGTCCGTCGTTGGGTAACCGGGATAAGGCCTCAATGGTCCTCGGATCAACTCCGAGGAGTCCCATCCCATAGGGTGCGACGCCTTAGGGCTTAAATGTTCAAGCCCAACTCCTTTTCCTATAGGAATCCCTCCAAAATCAGGATCGGAACATCGCCCCGCGACCAAACCCAAGTTTTTCAAGCCCACTCTCTACAAATCATATTGTGAGGGATCTTTCGTGTGTGAGCCCAAAAATGTTAATGGGCCGCAAAGGAATCGTGTCCTTACAATTGGCGCCGTCTGTGGGAAAGCTTGCGCGTTGGCGCAGGTGGCGGTGGAATCAACTCATTGGCAAGTAGAAATTTTTGGGATCTCCTCCGTCTCCGGCGACATATGGTTGTCGCTCCACGAAAACTTCTGCTAGGGGCTACGCCTCGCAGTACTAAGGGCGCAGGCATCTCTAGGGGCTTCCAGCCTCGAGCCAACTTTCCCCGCCCTGGTGTAGGGGCTTATGGTCGAAAAAAAAGAATAAATCAAGTAAAAAAAAAATCTTATAAGTTTTGGACAGAACCAAGGCCTTGCATGGTCCTCGGACTCAAGCCTATGGGGAAACCAAGTACAAAAAAGAAAATCTTATAAGTTTTGGACAGAACCAAGGTCTTGCATGGTCCTCGGACTCAAGCCTATGGGGAAACCAAGTACATAAAAAGATCATAAGTTTTGGACAGAACCAAGGCCTTGCATGATCCTCGGACTCAAGCCTATGGGGAAACCAAGTACAAAAAAGAAAATCTTATAAGTTTTGGACAAAACCAAGGCCTTGCATGGTCCTCGGACTCAAGCCTATGGGGAAACCAAGTACATAAAAAGATCATAAGTTTTGGACAGAACCAAGGCCTTGCATGGTCCTCGGACTCAAGCCTATGGGGAAACCAAGTACAAAAAAGAAAATCTTATAAGTTTTGGACAGAACCAAGGCCTTGCATGGTCCTCAGACTCAAGCCTATGGGGAAACCAAGTACATAAAAAGATCATAAGTTTTGGACAGAACCAAGGCCTTGCATGGTCCTCGGACTCAAGCCTATGGGGAAACCAAGTTCATAAGTTTTGGACAGAACCAAGGCCTTGCATGGTCCTCGGACTCAAGCCTATGGGGAAACCAAGTACAAAAAAGACAATCTCATAAGTTTTGGACAGAACCAAGGCCTTGCATGGTCCTCGGACTCAAGCCTATGGGGAAACCAAGTACATAAAAAGATCATAAGTTTTGGACAGAACCAAGGCCTTGCATGGTCCTCGGACTCAAGCCTATGGAGAAACCAAGTACAAAAAAGACAATCTCATAAGTTTTGGACAGAACCAAGGCCTTGCATGGTCCTCGGACTGAAGCCTATGGGGAAACCAAGTACATAAAAAGATCATAAGTTTTGGACAGAACCAAGGCCTTGCATAGTCCTCGGACTTAAGCCTATGGGGAAACCAAGTACATAAAAAGATCATAAGTTTTGGACAGAACCAAGGCCTTGCATGGTCCACGGACTCAAGCCTATGGGGAAACCAAGTACTATGGCACATAAACCTCAAGATCCATCCGAAGAGAACTCCTCGTTAACAGTTGGGTCAATCCCTTAATTGCACGGGTTCCCCGGTCTACCCTCGGATCCCCCGTACCAAAGGGAATGATGCGCTACGGTACAGCATATTACCCGAAAGCACAAAGTCCTTCGCTACTCGACTATCATCTCAGACGAATTGTTTAGAGTTTATCGTTCTCGGGAATTGGTCTAGCGTGCATCGCGCAGCGCTCAACAGCTATCTCGGTTAGTTCCATGAATTTAATCTATTGAGGATTACCATTGTTATACTTGATAATATTTGCGAGTTTAAACTAATAAGGGTTTGTGTTAAAGTGTTCTTCTGCCCAGAATACTGTTAAAGGCAGGCTTAGACTTAATATTCAGACCCAAAGTGGTTGTTGCAAAAAAAAAAAGTATGTATAAAGAAATAAACACATCTTTTATTAAGACAAAAGAACAGTACAGTGTACAATAAAAGCTGAAACAAGCTTACATTAGAGTTAACTGCGTAAGCAAAAGAAAAGTACAAAAGAGTGAAGATGATGCCGAGGAGATAGCTCAGAGGAGAGATTGGCTACTGTTCCAAGATGTTGTCTAAGGAAACTATTCCTCGACGCTTCTACATGCCCATAACTCAGGCAGCCAAAGAACCTGACCTCAGGCTAACACCATCTACAGAAAAGGTGCAAGGAGCCGGAAGTTGGGAAGCCCCCGCAAAAATTTGCCTGCTACAAGGCAGACGGCGCTGATGGCGGAAATTCCTTCTTCGGACATACCAAAAATCTGGCATGACCAGAGCCTGCTTTGGATTTTGACTAAAAGAGGGAGGAACCCCATTTTCCTCCTGTCAAAACGGAGGACTGGCTCGAATCTGTGCCATCCTTGTCCATACCGTATCCCCTTGAGGATTCGGTGCCTCTGAAGCACGCGGAGACCTTTCACCCCCATCCACTCCTCAAACATCTTGCTTTAAGGTAGTGGCACTAGAAAGAGAGATCGCGGATATGGAAGAAATATGGTTCTGAGGAGAGCAGGAGAGTTCATGTGCAAGTGAAGTGATCCCCTATCCTATTTATACCCAGAAGTTAACCGGTGGCATTTGATTCGTGCAAGTTTCCAAGGAACGCTACGGACGAAGCAGACTTGGCTCAATTTCCAACTTCATCCTCAGCCGTAGGATTTGAAGATCCTCGAGAAGGCGCACCTCGAACACTGGGACGCCAAAAAGTACCGCGTGAACAAAGACTACGGAAATGCCTCTTAATTTCTGGGCCTGGTAAATTCGCGGCCCAGGCCCGTTCTGCATGGAAGCTCACGGACTGTGGCCCACACCAAGGAATAATCGTTGCCGAGGACAACTTCCTGCTCGGCAGCTTATGAGACACCTGAGGAAAGACAAGTGCATAAAAAATAAAAAAATAAAAAAAAATTTAAAATAAAAAATAAAAAAAAAGGGGAGAGCATAAAGTTTTGGACAGAACCAAGGCCTTGTATGGTCCTCGGACTTAAGCCTACGGGGAAACCAAGTACAAAAAATTATTATTATTACAAGTTTTGGACAGAACCAAGGCCTTGTATGGTCCTCGGACTCAAGCCTATGGGGAAACCAAGTACAAAAAATTATTATTATTACAAGTTTTGGACAGAACCAAGGCCTTGTATGGTCCTCGGACTCAAGTCTATGGGGAAACCAAGTACAAAAAATTATTATTATTACAAGTTTTGGACAGAACCAAGGCCTTATATGGTCCTTGGACTCAAGCCTATGGGGAAACCAAGTACAAAAAATTATTATTATTACAAGTTTTGGACAGAACCAAGGCCTTGTATGGTCCTCGGACTCAAGCCTATGGGGAAACTAAGTACAAAAAATTATTATTATTACGAGTTCTGGACATAACCAAGGCCTTGCATGGTCCTCGGACCCAAGCCAAGGGGGTAAGTATTACTTTTTATTGGTCTGCCTTATTGTGCCAAGCACTTCTATTAAAGTTATGGCAACATCTTTTTATTATTAAGTATTTTGGTCTTAGTCGTCATTGATTTAGATGCTATATTATTGTGCCGAGCGGTGCTTGCAAATTTATAAAACAGAGACAAAACATACAAAATGAAATAGAAACAACTTTTATTAATATGAAAAATCATTACAATGTACAAAAAGGGGCTTCAACAAGCCTATACAAAAGAGGGGCTGCCGAAGCAGCACTAACATCCACAGTACAAATAAGCAAACGGTCAAGCGCCTTTTAAACTTGTCTTCAAAGTCTCTCCAATCTCTGGCTCATTGTTGCTCATACTAAGAGAGGAACTCACTTCAAAAAAAAAAATGAAGAAGAAGGAAATAGTAAGGAAGAAATCAATGAAGAAGATGGAGGAGATGAATGAAGAAGATGGAGGACATGAGTAAGAGAAGGAGGAGAAGAAGGGGGGGAGAGATGAAGAGACAAAGGGAGGAGTAAAAGAGGGAGAAGGACAGCACCAGGGCGGAACTGGTGCTGGGAAGACTATAAGAGGAAGGCGGAGGAGGGCACCAGTGAGCAAAGAGAGGGAGAAGCAGAAGCACTTCGCCCCTGCCTCAGCCCTGACTCCTAACACACTGGTGCCATGTTAGGTACGCTCGTGAGGAGCCGGGTGGTGCTGATATTAGGTGTTCTCGACTCAGTCACGCCGAGAATTCGACGTGACGAGCCCCTGCTTCGGATTTTGGCTGAAAGAGAGGCGGGACAGATCTTAAGTCTGCGCCATCCTTGCCCTGATCGAGCCATTTCAAGCTTTATCAGAACATGGTGTTTTGAGGAGGGGCATGGTTCCTTCATCATTCGTTATGGTAGGCGTATACTGATATGGTGTATAACAAACGGGCTAAGCAGACGCTAAAGGAGGCTACAAGTTTCAGATCTCAGAAGGAAGGAAAGGGGTCTGCACGAAAGTGATGGCCTCCTGCTTGCCTTCTTATAGGAAGGGCAAAACGGAGGGTATTAAATGCATTCTAGTTTCCTAAAGAATCTGAAGAAAAAAGAGGCGTCCGTTCCATTTCCCCACCTTATCAGATGAGCCGCCGGACATAAATGAGCCTCATAAAGGGGATTCATTAAGGGCGCGTCTGGGACAGCCAAGCGGCAGGAGTAGATCACGAGCAGATTAAACGGAATCCCTTGAAAACCGGCTAACTTCCTGGACAGGTGGAAAACCGCTCACATAAATGCGGGGTTGAACTAAATAAGCCACATTAAGGGCCCGGGTTTGCCAAAACCCTCCTTCCCAACCCGGAAGTCGGATAGAAGGGTTTTGAGTGGCTATTGTGGGGCCCAATAATTCATGGACCAGGCCCATTTGCCCTTAGAGAGTCCAAAGGCCCGAGCCGAGGAGAACTGTGGCCCAAGCTCTACAATACAGAGCACAAAACAATTTTGGGAGGCAGCCGAGGACAGTTCAGTCCTCGGCAGATCCTGAATCCCACCGGAATAAAGGGGTAAAACTGGTATAGGGACGAATTTGTAAGGAGATCCAAAATATCTTGGGGAAGTTATCCTTACTACCCTTCCAGATAAGACCCAACACATGACAGAGCCGTACTCTACAGCCTTATCAACCATCCCCAACAATTCTGGGATTAGACTGATGGGACAAATATCAGTCTTGTAAAGATTGACCCTACACGTGGACGAAGGACAATTAACGCAGACGAGTATAAAAGAAGAAAGTAAGTAAATCTAAAGGGAGCCCCATCCCACCTCCGAAAAAGAAAGACTACATGGGGGAGAACCTCTCAACAGCACCGGACCTCACTGAAGAAAGTCCGTCGTTGGGTAACCGGGATAAGGCCTCAATGGTCCTCAAATCAACTCCGAGGAGTCCCATCCCATAGGGTGCGACGCCTTAGGGATTAAATGTTCAAGCCCAACTCCTTTTCCTATAGGAATCCCTCCAAAATCAGGATCGGAACATCGCCCCGCGACCAAACCCAAGCTTTTCAAGCCCACTCTTTACAAATCATATTGTGAGGGATCTTTCGTGTGTGAGCCCAAAAATGTTAATGGGCCGCAAAGGAATCGTGTCCTTACAGTAACAATCGGAAATTAAGCGAAAATTGAAATTAGTAAATATATCTTTGACTAAAAAAATCAAAACAGGAAAGAGGACAAAAAAAATCAAATAATAAGTCATAGATTAAAACCCAAATTGCCCAACAAAAACAATGAAATTTCCCATTTTTTAATCTAATGAAAGCAAACCTAGATTATAAATCAATCAGGACTGCCCAAATTTTGATCGCATAAACACAATAAACCTAAAACAAACCCTAGAATATGAAACTAAGATCAAAAACGAAAAAACATAAGATAAATAATAGAAAGATTCAAAGAGAGAGAGAGTAGAAACATTGTGGATTTGAAATTTGCTCCACTACCTTCTTGTCTAATAACCCAGATATCAAGCCAAATAAACAAAAATAAAAAACAAAATAGAATAGAACAGAACATGAAACTGAAACTTACCGACAACTTTGTGGAACCGGAAGATGGAGGGAGATCGGTCTAACAGTAGTGAAGAGGCCTTCCTCAGGTTTCTCTCTCCAACACTCTCCGTATCTTATCAGATTTCTCTGTGTTTCACGGTCACAAAAGCTCTCTATTCTTTATATCTCTCTCTCTAGTAGTTTTTTATTTAATATAGAGAAGTAGAGCATCGGGTTTAGGGTTTAGAAAAGTTTTAATATAGAGAAGTAGAGCACCGGTATTAGGGTTTAGAAAAGTTTTATTATTATTATTATTATTATTATTATTATTATGACGTGGAAAATTGTAGAAGTTTCAAAAGTTTCGGTTTTATATATATATATAGATTAATATAAGTAAGAATATGAACCTATTACTTGAGTGGAAGCTACAAATATTTAATTATTTTCCATGAAATTAAAAACACAATTTTTTGTCTAATTGCGTCTTATCAAATTTGTTTTTATCTTTTACTTGACTTTGTTTTACTTTTTGCCAAAGCTTGCGTGCAAGAATTCTTATTAACTTACTAATGTCTTGCGTGATATATTTTGAAATATTTTGTAAAAATATACATGTCTCAGGGCCTATATATAATATGTATTATGTGTTATAATATTTGGAGAATTAACTTCAATTATATTACATTACATGTCATTAGAAAAAAGATAAAATGGGAAATTTTTTTAAAAATTATTATTATTAAGAATATGAACCTATTACTCGAGTGAATGATGAATAGATAGCATAACAAAAAAAAAGGAAAACGAATGATGAATAGACAAATCTTTACTTATTTTCCATCAACTTGTTGCCAAAGCATGCGTGCGAGAATTAATATTAACTCACTAATGTCTTGTACAGTGTGTGGTACTTTTTTTGAAATATTTTGTAAAATAAAATTATCTTAGAATTTATATATAATATTTTTAGAATTAACCTCAATTATACTACATGTCATAAAATAGAAAATATAAATTATTACAATTAATATAATTAATTAAGAATGTGAACCTATTTGAGTGCATGTTATTAAAATTTGTTTTTATATTTTGCTTGACTTTGTTTTATTTGTTGTAAAAGAAATTGAATTTTAGCAAAAAATATACCAAATCAATTATTTAATATATATATATTACCAAAAATAACTTTAAATATTCATTTATATATAATTTATACATCAGAATAAATACATTTACTGTATTAATACTCTTTTTAATTGCACAGCACAAATTTAGTTTACTACAATGTTTATTTATATATTTTGTGTGTATTAAGATTAATATAATTAAAATATGAAAAAAATACTTTTGTGAATTCAAAAATATTTAATTATTTTAATTAATTTAAGCACGTAATTATTTTTATAATCTTGATCGTATGTGTTATTAAATTTTCTTTTGTCTTTTGATAGTGTTTGTTTCAATTGTTACCTAAGAAACTAAACATGAGGGAAAATGCAATATTCCAAATCAATTTTTTATGAGGAAAATAAGTTTTCCAAATGAATTATTTCTTATATAAGTTTATAAAAATAACAATATATTTGCCTTCATGTTTATAAAATCTTGATATGATAGAGAGTTAAAGAGCTATGACTCATGAGAACTTTTTTTTATTTTGGTAATTGAAAAATGGTTAGGGCGTGACCATTGTGGTTTTTCTACTAGGACGTTACTATGGTAGCACTATAATTGTTCTTGAACTAGACATTTGCCTCGATGCAATACAAGGTACAAGGACCCACAATGAGTTACTAGTGCATAAAGGGGACTCAAACCCACAACCAAAGTGGTGTTTATCCAAGTTTCTCATCACTAGACCATATTAGGGGTGTGTTTAGATACCGCTTATTTTACTAAAACTGAAAAATTATTGCTAAAACTATTGTAGATAAAAATAAAGATAAAAATTAGTTGAAATAGTATAGTGAAACCTTTAAATAATATCAAAAAATATAATAAAATCCATAAATAATAACAAAAATAAATTAAATAGTAAAATAATTTTAATTTTTCGTTTCGAACATTATTCCCATGATTCCATGCAAATTGAATGAGGCCATTATTTCCTCGCACATTCACTTCGTAGTTGCTATCCCCAGTTTCCACCCCATACCTTAAAAACCTCTCACCAAAACAAACAAGCCCAACCCAAGCCCATTACTGTAAAAACCACATGTCTCACTCCACACCACTCAAAAGTCCACAACCCACTCCCTTATATATATATATATATATATATATATATATATAAATACCACTGACCCACTCACATCACAACGAAACAAAATTCTCAAACAAAAAAAATGTCAAGACAGGAAGTCACAAACCACAGAGAGCAAGCAGAGATCTACCACGGCGAAGAGCTGTGCAAGCAAAAGTCTCAAGATCTCCTCAGCGAGATCTCTCTCCCCAAAGGCCTCCTCCCTCTAGACGACGTCGTCGAGGTCGGCTACAACCGCACCACCGGGTTCGTGTGGCTCAAGCAGAAGCGCAAGAAGGAGCACCGGTTCCGCTCCATCGGCCGAAACGTCTCGTACGACAACGAGGTCACGGCCTTCGTGGAGGACCGCCGCATGAGGAAGCTCACTGGGATCAAGACCAAGGAGCTCCTCATCTGGGTCTCCATTTCCGACATCTACATCGACGACCCCAGTTCGGGTAAGATCACGTTTGCCAATCCTACTGGGATCTCCAGGTCTTTTCCGGTGTCGGCTTTTGAGCTCGACAACGCTGGGAATAGCGGAAAATGAGAATAGACTTTCTCGATTTTGTGTGTTATAAAAATAATGGGTTATAATAATAAAAATAAAAATAAAAAAAAAAAAATTGGTTTTGCTGTTGTATTGTCAATTTTTACTGGTTATTTTACTGTTTTGGTTGACTGAGATATTTTGACTAAAATCCAAATCTTCTTTGTTTCTCCAAATTTCAATTGGATGGCGTGCTTAACTGAGCTATCTTTTCATCTCTTGCAATTATTGTCGCTTTGTGATTTTTTTTTTACTTTATATGCAAACTCTCTGTCTGCCGACCTGAATGCATTGAGCGTTTGGTTTGGAAATTATCTACTATTCAGATGTCTTATTTTTTTAAAAAAAAAAAATTAATCATAAAAATGAAATATTTAAATATATAATTTGACAATTCAATTCTTTATAATAAAATTGAATAGTAAATGTTTATTGACTTTTTTTTTAACCTTTTTTTTTTTATCAACTAGATGTTTATTATCTGTTCGTGGTGTAATGCAACTCATTTAAAATTTCCCAGGCTTGCTGTCTGGTTTCTCAAAAAAAAACTAGATGTTTATTATCTGCTTAACTTTTATGATGCTATGAACTTATGAAGCACGGATATAGACACCACGTGGGACAAGATACAACATTTAATGAATTGAATATCAATAAATATTTCAAACAAAAAAAATATATATATATCAATAAATATATAAATGTATATATTTTTTGAAGTATATTTAATATTTATTTTAGATTTTAGGAATAAGTAAACATCAATCAAAATCATTGAAAATTTATTTAAAACAGGAACGTACCCAGTAAGGGCTCGGCCCCCTCGGACATAAAAAAAGAAAAAAAAAATTAGTTATATTTTGTGCTTTTAATAGTTGGGCCCCTCTCTTCCAAACTTGGGCCCTTTTAGTTAGTCCTGTCCAAACCATGATCCAAGTGTACAGGTTAGATTTACAACTATGGTCCACTTGTTTTAGCTCAAGTAGTTAGCTGTCTCTTTTTTCTTCTTTTATTTCTCTTTTATTTTACCACCACAGGGACGTGTATGATTCTTTTCTTGATTTTTATTAAATTAATTATTATATTATTATATAACATATAAACAATATATATAATAAGCTACTTTTAAAATAGATAAAAATATATAATATAAAAAAATGAAACACTAAAATGTGTAAAATGTAAATCGTCATTTGATTAGATTTTTTTTTAATGCATTTAATTTCAAGGATTGTTTGTCTACTTTGCAAATTTAACTTGTTAGTATTATTTTTTTTTTTGTTTTATGTTAGTCGTTATACTTAATGGATTATAATTTATTTTTAAATCTAATCCCATAAGCAAGTTAAAAACTATTTGATCTAGTCATGGTAATATTTTAGAAAATAATACTATACTTTTGGATGATAATGTTGAGTTATAATGTAATTAACTTATATATTGAATAGTATTTATATTCTACCACTTTAGACTATTATATAATGATACCTTAGAGTACTATACATAATATGAATATAATATATATTCAAATCTTGTTTTCATTTGGCCCCCCAAATACAAGTTCCAAGTCACACCATGGTCACATAACTTAAGTTTTTTGATAATCATCCTAATTTTTTTTTTTTTTTTTGAGTCATCATTGGCTATGTGGATACTTATTTGAAGTTGTTTTAATTGTTTAAACTCCAGCCCTCCTAGTTTGAAATCTTAAGTCTGTCCCTGATTTAAAACTAATACTCCCTCCGTCTCACTTTATTTGTCCTTTATTCTATTTTAGGGTGTCTCAAAATTTTGTCTTGTTTCTAAAAATAAAATTCATTAATTTACTAATATTCCTATTATATCCCTATTAATTTACTAACTCAATATTTTGATAAATTTATTTAAGGGTAGTTTTGGAAACTTATACATTTTTAAAAGGTAGATAAGATAATAAATGATGTTCCCTTAAAAAATTTGACTTTTCAAACAGGACAAACAAAGTGGGATGGAGGGAGTACTAAATTATAATTATATCATGTTGGGACTTGCATTTCCAAGAGACAAAATATTAAAAGTCCATTAAGAATTGAGTTTCATGAAACTCTATTCATAAAGAAACAAGATAGCGTGCCTTAAGGCTAACACAACTCTTTATTAAATTATTATCCACATGGATCTTGTATCTTAACGACAAGAAATCCATTGCATACCAAATTTCAAAAATCCTTTTGTTGAGCCAAAAAAAAAAAAAAAAAATCCCTTTCTCTCTATAGTCTATACTTCTTTGTTTCTCTTATTCTACCCCTATCACGAATTTACTAAAAATCAAGCACCTCTCTCTCTCTCTCTCTCTAAAGACTTCTTGCACAAGTACACTTCAACCACGCCTTTTTAAGTTGTGTGGAAGCTTTAAGAAACAAAGGCAGTACCTAGAGATTCAAAGCCGGTAACTTGACTGACTTCAAGCAAGTATAAATAGGAAGACAAGGACTCCCATTTCGTGTGTAGCAAATGAGTTATCTACTTTGCGTAAGTGTATAAGTTTCTCAGCATAAGTGAGTGAGTTAAACGTGTGTGCCTAGGTGTCTAGAATTAAATTATGTGCAAGAGCATATACACACGCACGCACAACACACTCTTGCACATACTTTTATTTATTTATATATATATATATATATATATATATATTTATGTGATTCACGACTTGATAAAAATTCATATATAAACTAAATTTAAAAAAAAATAATTAAAACAAAATCATTAAATAATTAGTAATAATTAATTATAAAATAAGTAAATAATTTTAATAAAAAAATTGCTTTAAGTTCTGATTGTTTAGAGTTTGGACTTTAACTTAAATAGGTGTCTATTGTTTTGCTTCTTTATAATAAACTTTCTTTGGCATAATATTCTACACGCAAATTTAGAAGTAAAGAACAATAAATTAGATGAATTTATTAAATTCAAATATAAGCGTAAGTTGCATCTTGGGGGAAAAAAATACAACAATATGGGGTGTATCATCAATCGTGTGGGATTTAATTATAGGGATGACTTAATGGTTAAGAGAGATTATATCGAAAAGCTCTGGCTTAATATATATATATATATATATATATATGAAAATTTTGATAATAGACTATTAGTTAGAGTAGAATTTAAATTTCTAAAACTTAGATGAAATTTTTTTTCCTAAATTAAATTATTGTTAAATTTAATTCCTTAGTCAAGAGTCTTGTAGCTTAATATCCTAATAAAAAATTAATTTAATATTGGATGCAACTTGAGGAAAAAACAAAAACAAAAACAAAAACAAAAACGTGAGTTATGTGGGATTTAAGTTTCGAAAATTTTGATTATAGACTTTTTGTTTTATCTATACTACTATTTAAGGAACTTCTCCTATTTAGGATCCTCAATTTTGATACCCAAAATACCCTCAAATTCATCTGTTTCTAAAGCTTAAATCATAGGGTTAGATATGTAAATTAGTAATTTAAAAACTCCTAATTTTTAGCTAAATTATAAATAATAATAAAAATTTTTTCTCTCACCTCCACATTTCTCTCTCACGTTAGTCATCAAGTACTAATACAACTTCTTTTTGATAAAAATAAATAAATAAATAAAACTGCTTTTTTTTTTCTACAAACTTACCATTTTTTATTATCACTAAATTGTTTTTTTCTCACCTTCACATTTCTCTCTCACGTTAGTAGTCAAGTACTGATACAACTTCTTAAAATAAAAAATAAAATAAAACTGTCATAATTAAAACATGTAAACCCAAAAAATAAAAAATAAAAAACCTCATCTCATGCGCGAAGCACGTGTGATGAGGCTAGTTTAAATTAAATATTTGTTAGATGATATCCCATAATTTTAAGAAATATATCATAACAAATAATACAAAATTAATTGTTCTTAAAATGTTGGTAATAGACTTTTAGTTGGAGTAGAAGTCAAAATGTTTTTTTTTAGAAAGAAGATGTCGGTTGTTGTTTGAGATTTAAGTTTTAATTATTTTTTATAATATACTTTTAGTTTGAATAGAATTTAAATTTTTTGAAATATTTAAGTATAGATTTTTTTTTTATATAATAGACTTTTAGTTTGAATAGAATTTAAATTTGTCGAAATATTTAAGTTTAGAAATTTTTGATAATAGACTTTTAGTTTGTAAATTTGTTGAAGTTTAAATGATAAAATTTTATCTAAATTAAACAATTGTTAAATATTATCCCTTAATTTGAGGAAATATATCATAAGAAATAATATAAAATTAATGATGGCTCAACAGATCCAGGCTCTAACAGCCAACGTGCAAGAATTAATGAAGCAGAATGAAGAATTGAAGCGTCGAACCCATCAAAAGGGCAGCAACACTTCACTTCATCGACACAGCCGCAGCAGACACGATGAAGAAGCTAGCAGCCCTGACAACAGCAAGGGAAAAGATGCTTCCAAGTATACCGGGCAATCTTCGCACGGTAATGATCACATGATGAAAAGCCTGCGAAGGGAGTTGGACGAGGTGAAAAACGCCATGAAGGGGAAGACGACGACAAATCTCGATGGCATGCTCAAACGAACAGATTTACCCTTCACTGCTAGTGCTTTGGAGTGCCCCTTGCCTCCAAAGTTTTGCCTACCTCAGCTAGAGTTTTATAATGGCACAAAAGACCCTCTTAACCACATAGGGGATTTCAAGACAATTCTAAATCTCCAGCAAACTCTAGATGAAGTCCTATACAGGTCTTTTCCCACCACTCTCAGAGAAGCTACCAAGGTGTGGTTTAGTAAATGGCTAGCATCTTCAATTGCAAACTTCAACAGCTTAGTGACTCGTTTGTCCGCCACTTCATTGGGGGGCAGTGCCATAAAAAGCCAACCTCTTACTTGCTGACAGTGTGACAACAGGAAAGGGAAAGCTTAAGGGAGTATGTGAAGCGCTTCGACAAAGCTGTGCTCGAGATTAATGACGCAGACGACCAAGTCATAATGATGACCTTTTAGGCTAGACTCAACAATCCTGATCTCGTCTTTTCACTAAGAAAGACGCCACTAACCTCCATGACAGATCTTCTATTCAAAGCTCAAAAGTACATGAACGGGGAGGATGCTCTCGCTGCAAAGGGGTTAACGAGAAAACAGAAGAAGGAAGAACCCAGTGACCCCCAAGGTAAGAAAAAGGACCGCAAAGACCATTCCTTGGAAAGCAAGGCTAGCAAGAGCAGCCCAAAAGTCTCGAAGAAAAGGTTGAACTTCACCCCATTGGTGATGCTTGCGGACAAAATCCTGATGTAGATTAAGGATGACCCTGGCCAAAAATGGCCAAAGTCGTTAAGCACGTCTTCTAGGAAGCGTGACCCGAAGAAATACTGTCGTTTCCACAAGGATCACGACCACTACACCGATGAATGTCGTGATTTGAAGGAATAGATTGAGGAACTAATTCAACGGGAGAAGCTCCAAAAGTTCATCAAGAGAGATCATCAGTCTCGATCAAGAACAGAAGATAAACCCCATGACGACAATGAAGATGATGGACAAGATCATCTGAAGCAGGCTGTAGGGGAAATAAGGATGATAACAAGTAGACTAGTATTAGGAGGATCATACAAGTCCCTAAGGAGGACTCATCAGAGGCAGATCAACGGTGTTCATGTCAAGCATCCTTTAGCAAAGTACCATCGCACAAAGAATGACAACATAACTTTCTCTGAACGTGATGCAAATGGAATCAAGCAACCCCATGACAACCCCCTTGTCATCAGTTGTTCTTAAAATATTGATAATAAACTTCTAGTTAGAGTAGAAGTCAAAACGTTGGTTTTTTCTTTTAGAAAGAAAACGTAGGTTATTGTATGGGATTTAAGTTTAGAATTTTTTTATAATAAAATTTTAGTTTGAATAGAATTTAAATTTGTAGAAATTTAAATGATAAAGTTTTACTTAAATTAAGCAGTTTTCAAATATTATCCCTTAATTTGAAGAAATATATCCTAACAAATAATATAAAATTAATTTACTAATTTGTGAGAGTAGCTTTTCTAAAAAAAATCGTGAGAGTAGCCACTTATTGCAATCATAGCTTCTAAGTTCAAATTATATATATATATATATATATATATATATGTTGATGTGATGGTTTTTACTACTGTATTATAAGGGCTTTACTAATATAAGTCCATTAGTAAACCATTTTAGGAAACTTTTTGAAAACCTGACAAGTTATATATCATTTTATGTCACCTCAAACTTCAGTTTTTGTAATGATTTTTTTTTTTTTTTAACTTTTTACTTAGGGTTCGGTTAATGTACATTTTTTCTCATTTAAAAAAATTAAGTACAGCTTAGTCATTTTGCTTAGTTCAATCCAGCCATGTCAAAAGATTATCAGCAATCACTTGGCATAGTAAAGTTGGAGATCTGACAAGTTATATATCATTTCGTGTCAGCTCAAATTTCAGTTTTTGTAATGACTTTTTTTAAACGTTTGGGTTTGGTTAATGTACATTTTTGTCTCATTAAAAAAAATTGGCAACAGCTTAGTCATTTTGCTTAGTTCAATCTGGCCATGTCAAAAGATTATTAGCAATTACTTAGCAGAGTAAAAAAGCAACCTTTTTCATTAGTATTTCAAGTTTCCATGCACATAGAAACCATACCAACAACCCTATAAACTATGCCCTTAGGGCACTTGTTAACAAATGTCATATTATAAAAGCATGAATAATACTTACATGCTCCTCTCAAATGAGAGGTAGGCCCCATAGTAGGACCCACGTGTAGAGCCCACCTCTCGTGAGAGGAGGTAGTATTATTTTCGAACTATTCAATAATTTTCCAAAGTATGTTGAAAAATGCAAAAGCGTGTGCCATGTCTAAGGGTGAGTTTGGTTCAGTTTTTTGAAACTGAGTTTTTTGAAAAAGTGGGGTTTTCAAAATGTGTTTTATGAAATTGGGCTTTTTGTAAAAGCTAAGTGTTTGGTAAAAACTGTTAAAAAGTGTTTTTTGAAAAAATTGAATGTTTAGCTAGCACTTATAAAAGTGGTGGTTTGAGTGGTAAATTACCAAAAAGGACAATATATATAAAGGAGTTTATTTCATACTTAAATCAATATTGTGAAATTATTTTTTTCTCACCAATATTAGCTAATAATAATCTACCACTTAAGATTTATTGTGAAAGTATTGTAAAAATATTGTGATAATTTATATTGATTTTAATTTGAACGTACTATTACAATTATTTTTTTCTCTTTCTAAAAAAATTATTTTTTTCTCACCAATATTAACTAATAATAACCTACCACTTAAAATTTATTGTAAAAGTATTATAAAAATATTGTGAAAATATTATGACAGTATTTCTTAATTTTAATTTCTTATTCTTTATTTTATATTTCCCTTATTTTATTTTTTTTATCCATATTTCCTTCTTCTTTTTTCCTTCCTTTTTTCTCCTCCACACACGTGCCCTTACTTTTTTTTTCTTTATTTCCTTCTTTCGTCTTTTTCCCTACCACTTCACACTCCAGCCACACAGAGCTAAGCTCTTTCTTCCTCTTTCTTTTTCTATTTTCTCTCTTCCTTTCTCCCTTTTCTTTTGCCACTTCGTCTGCAAGTTTCTTTCCCTCTATCCCATCAAAACACACAAACTTAAAGGTCACACACAACCACACCATTTGATTCTCATCAAACGAAGTTGGCTCAATACCATGTCAAAACTCTGGTGGTACCTGGTGGTTTTTGATAGCAGATCAGTGTTACTTAGTGTTTTGTTGATCAAAACTCTATCTTCAAAATGTATTTCTCAGATCAAATTAGACATAAATAAAATTTTGAAAAAAATATACAAAGGAATGCGCGTTGAAGAAAACGAAGAAAGAAGTAGAAGAGGATGGCATAAGAGTGAGCTTCAGGGCAAAGGGCAGAGCAGAGAGATGAGATGAGATGAAAGGAGAGGAATGAGGAATCTGACATGAGAACTGAGAACATATTCTGATTTATTGAAGGGTAATTTGGTAATTGCATTGTGAGTCTAATGGATATAAATCAATGTGCACGGGTTTTTTCCAAAATGCACCTCTGAGCTACTTTATGGCATTGCACATTCTCTTCACAAACCCAAAACGCAACTTTTTGGAATGGGCTTTTTGTATTTTCTTTCTTCAAAACGGGCTTTTTGGGTTGGGAAAGCTGAAACAAAAGCTTCTTGTTATCTTGTATTTGTTGTGAAATATTTTTGTTCTCTTACCACTTGTTGCTTCTTTTTCTCACCGAGATATTTGAACAGACTAATGTCTATGTCGAATGGGCAGCCTTCTCATATGCAGCTTTAGTTACATAACTGGACTTTGATTTGGACTCATCTCGACCAAAGGTGGATTTTATCAAAAAATGGATCTTGTCTCTTAAAAAGACGAGTTCCATGTTTTAAGTAAAACTTGTCCCTTGAAGAGACAACACTCAAACTCAGGTGGCCCAGTTTTTAAAATGGCCATATGAGCTTTAGCCAGATCCGCACGGTTAAGTTTTAAACAGTGTTATTTTGTCAAAGTATTTTAAACAATGTATTGTTAAAGCAAAAATGGCTGGTTTACAGGAGTTGTGTACATTAATATTTTATATATATATATATATATATATTTATTTATTTATTTATTTATTAATAAAAACAATGTTTTCAATGTTTCATTACTATTTTAGGCAGATCTAAAACTAATCCCTATACAAAGCCCAGTAGCCGCCAACTATGAAAAAACTTTCTAATACTGACCCTGATGCAAAACATATTAGTAATTCCATGTAAAGCTAGCTTATAAAATTCACATCACAAATTCACCTGTAAAATTAACATCACTTGTACAAAACATCACAAATTCAAACTAACCCTCATGCAAAACATTCATTCAACATAACATATGCGCTTGAAAAAATCAGGTCAGCATACACCATTTTAGGAATCTAACCAGAATTTACATTCATGAAACAACAAATATGTCCAAAACTACATGAATAGTTAGTCAATACAATACAGCACAAAACAAACGATAGTAAATCATCAATGTTCATGACTCCTTAAATACAATACGATACAAAACCAAAGAAAGCAATTTCCATATGCCAATAAAAAAAATTAAAAAAAGAAAAAGGAAATCAATGTCCATGATTTATACAATACAAATCAAAAGAGTAAGTATTTAGTTTTAGTACTCTAAAAACAATGCTCCCTCCTCTCACATACTGTTGGATCCTATTGGTTGAATACTTGAATTCATGGTTGGACCATTCATTCATGTAAAAAAGAAAAAAGAGGAAAAAAAGAAAAAGCATCACTTCCAGGATATCATATAATTTTCCTATGTTAATTCATAACATAGGTCTTTCTCCACTTCAGACACCAGCCCATCTCAAAAAAAAAAAACATTCGACCACAGCAAAAGAAAGCTGCATCTTACAATGTAAACAAGGTCGCTAACTTTCAGTCTCCACTCATCTACTTGAATGTTCAACCAGTCGAGCTTAGGGTTCCAAAAAAGAAACCAAAGAGAGAAGACAGATTAAAGGAAAATACTATCCTTAAAAAAATTTCTTTACACAATAATTATAAGTTTTTAATATCCAGTCACGTGTAACAGAAGATCCTATACCCTGCATTTAACATGCTGCCAAATCATTCTATATCGATTCTGTATAAATAACACCACTCTAACCTAAAATAAAACATATATTAATTTACAATACTAGGCTAATACCCACAACCCACTTACAGAAAATTCAAAACTCCACCATATCAACATTGCCAGGCTAGCTATCTTCAACCAGGATCTCAGCTTTGGTTCCTGATTAATCTCTCAAAAGAAAAGGTTGTACTTGATGTGCAATCTAGTTCATGAAAGACATATTTGGACACAAAACTGATGTTGAGAGGACATGGTGAGAGATTCCAGGAGATTATGATACATACACAATGATCAGTTATGGAGAATATTACAACTTAAAAGCCAAAGACACCTGATTCTCAAAAATAAAAGGGAAACAAAAAGGCAAAAAAAAAAAGGAATAAAAAAAATTGCATACAGCATAGTTACTCAGAATTTTCAGAATCATTGTAAAAGCTACTCCAAAGCCATTTGTCACTGTTAAAGCTAGCAAGATTGCCTTCTTTATTTTTTTATTTTTTCTTTTCAAGATCCAAGCCTAGTACAAATACATTTACAGCCAAAATTTGACAACCTGTTAGGGTGGTGAGTTCTGTCAACATTAAATGCTTTAGAGCACCTGATACATTTCCTTCAAAAGCCCTAGGAAACATGAAAAAAAAAACAAGATTTTTAAAGTTCATTCTGCCATTTGACTATATTCACTAAAGAAAAAAGCCCATCAAATTACAACACTGTAAAAATTGATAAAAGGTAGTTTCTAAATCTTTTTATTTGCCACGGACGACAAAAAGACTACAAAATGCATACATCAAAATTCAACACAAGGAGCCTGTGCAAGTATCAGAAGTTTATATCATACATGTATAAATGTCAGTTTAAATATTCACTTAAATAAAAGCATGTAAGCAAATCAGGTTTTTCAAATAAAAACTGCTCCTACATCAGCAAAATTTTCCCTGCACATCCATGCTAACATCTGTATAATTGTTCTCCAAATAAGAAAATATGCTTCAAATGATTTCATTCTTTAACTTGAAAAGATTTAAGAGAATCTACTTGGCAAATACACTTACCACTGAAATCAATTTCAACATGCTGCATTGAGCCCATCAACTGATATCTTTCGAGAACAGTCTTTCAACTAATTTAGTTTCCCAGTAAGAGCCTATAGTTGTCCTTTCTCAAACTCCAACATGGGGATGTAGTTTTGATGGATTTTAAGCTGAAAAACTTCTAAAATTTAACTCCTTGAGCAAAGATGCGTGGATGATATCAATCATCTAGCAATCATCAGAATGAATTATATCTGCTTTCCAAAATCCAGCAGATGACTAAAATTCTCCAAGCAACCCCTTAATGCCTCCAGCCTGATGGTTCCTTATCCCACGTGGGACTATCAAGAGATGGGGGTTGGATCTGTGGTGACATGGACAATCAGTGCTAAGCCATGACATTTATCCACAGAGACAGTTGTACCCCAATGGCTACCAGTGTCTTATCTCCTGAAGCATATTTAAAAAGAAGGATCAAGAGAGGAGAAAAGGAATACTGTCAAACAAAGAGTTATATGATAACGATTGTGCACTGTTGTCAACGTAGCTGTAAAATCTGCCTATCTCCCAGAAAACAACCACTACAATTTGAAAAACAACAAACAAAGTCCAGGTCATTAATTCAGGAGAATTTCAGAATCTTTTGACAGTTGGTGATTCCTAGAGTGATTTCAGATAATGTACCATGCCATTAGAGTCTTGATATAAATAAGAAGCTATGGCACTAAATATCAAGCAGAAACTGATCTGGACTAAGTTTGTAGCATCCCAGAGTCCATTTTTAATAATGACAAATAAAAAATTAAACAAGTAGTACAATTTCTTTTCTAAGCTTTCAAAGTAGTGCATAACCTCACATAAGTTGGTAAGAGATATAACCATTCTAGAAAGCCTAGAAATTCTTTTTTTCCAATGTGTATAGAAAATCCCCTTTCAGATACTCAAATAATGTAGGAAAAGAAAAGACAACTACAAATCTAAAGACAGGTTGAATTGAATTTTATTATATTCCAGGTTAACTCTATGGTAAATTGCAATTTCCCACCCTAAACTATAGGGTCACTTGCAATGTCTCCTAGAACTTTAAATTTGAGAAATCAACCCCCTAAACCATGTAATTAGTTACAATATCCCACTACTATTAAAATCTCTTCAATTCCTTCATATTTGACCTCACTTTCTACATGCTCATCATGGGATATCAGGGAAGAAAGATAAAGAACAATAAACTCTTGATCATGGTTAAGCATGTGAATTTTAAGGTAAAATACAACACAAATCGGAGAAACTTTAATGTTAATGAGATATTGCAACTGACCCCAAATTTAGAAGTTTGATTTACTCAAATTTAAGGCTTACAGAGAGACTACAATTAACCTCATAATTCGTGGTGGGAAAATGCAATTCACCATTAAATTTATCAAGGTTACGAAACTTCCAAATGAAGCTCAAAAGAGAGTTGCTATTTCAATTTACAAAATTCCCAAATTACATCTAACAGGGACAAAAAG
This sequence comes from Quercus lobata, assembly GCF_001633185.2. NCBI lineage: Eukaryota > Viridiplantae > Streptophyta > Magnoliopsida > Fagales > Fagaceae > Quercus > Quercus lobata. Next base: position 58,290,199 of record NC_044908.1, read on the forward strand.
GCTAAAGTTGTTACAATTGCATTTGCGGACATATCTGCATTGAGGTTCTCTAAAGCTTTTAAATTAGAAAACTGAAATTCAGTTTGTTACCTAGTATTACTTCCCTCTCAAACTGATGCTCTTTCGCTTCTCATTCAGTGCAATTCGTCTTGCCATAGCAGGATTGTAGAACTTTTTCATATGTTCTGAAAGCCTGTGGATGGCACGGAGATCACCAATCACCGAAAGCTGCATCAAAAATGAATCAAACTTCCGATACGGCAATTTCATTCCCTTGTTTACCATATCTTCCAAAAGAAAACATGCATCTTCAATCTTATTGCAACCAAAAAGCCCATCAATCATCAAGCAATAAGTATCTGTGTCCTGTGCACAGCCTCTCTTATCCATCTCGTGCCAAGACTCGAATGCCCCATCAGGATCTGCCATCTTAAAGAACATTGAAATCAGCATATTATAGGTCTGCACGCTAGGCACACAACCCACCTCAAGCATTCTGCCATAAAGCCTAAGTGCTTCACTACTCTTTTGATTGTCACAAAGGACCTTGAGAAAACAATTATAAGTAACAATATCAGGAGGGTAACCTTTATTACCCATCTCTTCTATGAACTTGTAAGCTTCCTCAATCTTTCCAACCAAACACATCCCTTCAATCAGCTCTTTGTATGTTGAAACATCAGGAAGGCAACCACTGTGTATCATATGCCCCAGAAGTTTAAAGCATTCATCCATTCTATCATTCTGGACAAAAGCCACAATCATGATTGCATAAGTTTTAGCAGTGGGAGAAGACATGGTAGAACCTTTCGTTCTCATGAACTCAAAGAGTTCAGCTGCTTCCGTTATCATCCCTGCCTTGCAAAAGGTATCAATGGCCGTATTGTAAGTAAAATTATCAGGCGTATGACCCAAATCAATCATTTCTTCCAGTACCCTCATTCCTCTACTTGGGTTTCTTACTCTACACCATCCAAAAAACAATATATTGTAAGTATTTGCATCAGGTGTAACCTTGTTTTTCACCTTCTTAAACATGGCTTCAGCATCCTTAACCAGACTACACTTGCACAAAGCATCCAACAGCAAGTTAAAGGCATTGATCTCTGGCTGCGTTTTCACCCTTATCCTCTTCTTTTTGGCAAATTTCTGCAAATAGGTTAGATGCTTTTCGGTGTACTGTCTCAAAATTTTCAACAGAACTTCCACAGGTACAGCATTCTTATCATGCCTCTTCATGTAATCCAATAAATCACAAACAATTCGAAACTGCTTGACCTTGTATTTTGTACTAGAAAGTATGTCAATCATATCATTATATGCTCGAGGCTCATGGGCATAGTTCTCTTGATGCCCTGCCCACGTAAAAAACCTAAATGCTATTTTCTCCTCAAACCGGAGCCTATGAAGGACCTGTACTACTAAATCAGTAGTCAATTTCACACCAACTTGGTCAAGAGTCTTCTCCATATTATGATGTGCATTAGAGTGCTCGACAACAGCATTGTACAACTTCTCACCATCACTTTCTAAACATTTATTATCCCCAACATCTTTCACAGTACAATCAAATGTTGGACCCAATGGAGCAATTTCTGAACAAAAGGGCCGCACACCAACCTTAAAAGCAACAGGCAGACTCGAAGGGTATGAAAATTTGACTAAATCAAAAAAAGATGTTTGTAGTAATGACATATTGGGACTCAGCAGCCATTGAGAGGCAATAAAAACCGGAACCCGGCATGTTGGTTCAACTGGTCTATTTATCTTAAAATTATAGAATAAGGAAGAAGGGTTTCTAATTCTAATAGCAAATAAATGTTTACAGAGTGTCCTCATGTTGAAGGTTGTTTTTGTTTTAAATTGCAGGATATTACAATGAGCAATGCAACTGGTGGTGAGAGGTACGAGAACCACAACTACAATGGGCTAGGGATATGAATCTTCTACTGACTTGGCTCCCCATCAGTGACACCCACTGAAATGGAACAGAACAATCTTACTTCAACAAAGATAAATACACACACTCACACACACTAGTGGGCATTTTGTGTGCACCTAGAAATGTATACCCTGGTCAATGTAGATGGCAAACTGCTCAGGCAGTCAGTCAGACCATGAACATTCAGTAAGTCCACTTATTAGACCTGCGAAATGGACACGGCACAGAATAATAAAAAAAAAAAAAAAAACAATCAGGAATTTTATCAAACAGTTTGTGTGCATGTAACGAAAATAGAGAGCGAAGGAGAGAGAGAGCAACGGGTTTTTATTAGAGATAGAACAGAACACTCAGGAATTTTATCAAACATTTCGCATGCATGTAACTATCCCACCAAAATTATAAGACAAATTTACAGAGAGAGAGAGATTTGCTAGCAAGCAGCTCACCTTCTCAAACGGCGTCGTACCGTTTGATATTTATACTGAAAATGGCACTTTATTAACTGCTAAATTATCCCCTGAGATTTGAGAAAGAAACTTATTACTCCAAGGTTCCAGACTGATTTATCAGTCTGGCACTTTTTATCGAAAAACTAATTATACTTCAAGACTGATAATTTATAAATCAGTCTAGCACTTTTTTTTTTTTTTTTTTTTTTTTTTTTTAGAAAAAATCCAAGGTTCCAGACTGATTTATCAATCAAATATCCAATTAGTTTTTCGAAGCAGCCAAAATTAATGGTGTAATAATTTCTTTTATCTTTAAAGAACAAACAAACTTTTTTGTTTTTTTTACAAATAAGTTTGCTTACAAATTACACACGGTTACAACTCCCACTAACAAATTTAGTATAGTTGCATATTTTAAAATTTTAATTATTGGATTGCATATTCATTATATTCTTAACATACATATCAAGTTTTATACCAATCAAATGTATTTATTATTTGATTCATAAAATTATTTTTTATACAATAATTTTAGATTACAAAAATTTAAAATTTAAACACATGATTATTGATAATAAAAAAATTGACAACTCTTAAGTAAATTTTTTAAGAGAGTTTAAATCTATGAAATCTGCTCTTGACGGTAACTCTTTATCATCAGATTAAGGCATCAATTGACTTTTTGTATAGGCAAAAATTGAACATCAAATCTCTTATTCAACCATAAAAAACTTTATTAATTAAGTTAACTAAAACATTAAACTTTAAAGTTTATCAAAAAAAACATTAAACTCTAAAAAATAATAATAATAACTTTACCAATGGGCTTCGCCTTTCTCTCTCTCTTGGGTCGACGGACTTCACAAATGGGCTGAAACTGTCGTTTAAAAAGTCATTTTGTAAAAAATGGCTAGTTCACTTCAAATAGTTCATTCAACTTTCCGCGTGAGCTGATTTTCGAGTTTCCAAGATAAGCCTCCGCATCTGAGCTTCTCCAAAAAGCCCAAAAAGGGCCCCAGCTTGGGCTTAAAAGCCTGTTTTTCTAAAATCTCACTTCACATACCAACAAAAATGCCCAAAAATCTTCTATAGGGCTGAATCTTTTCAGCCCTCCCAAATGGGGCCAGTCTTGTAACCCAAGGCCCAATGGAACGACTTTGAAATATATATATTTATATTTATATTTTTTTTATTAAAAATGACATAGTTTAGCTACAAATCTACCATTATATTATATTTTCTTCTTAAATTCTTTATGGATGCTTGCAAAATTTCTAAAAAATTAAATATTAATAGTTATGTCATTAATAAATGGCTAAAATTAAAAAAAAAAATTATTTAAAATTATACATAAAATATAAGCTTATAGATCATATAGTAAATAATATCTGATTGACACAAAATTTGACATGTATTAAGAGCATACATCACATATAATCCAACAGTTAAATTTTCAAAATATGTAGTAATGTTAATGATATTGAGTAAGGTTGTAACAATAAACTACAACTAATTTTGTAACTAAACTTTATCATTAAAAAAATTATAAATTTCAGCCTTTCTCACTTTCCTCCCTCCTGATAGTGACTCTCTCAATCTACCAATTAATAATTCATAAATTGAAAATCGAAAAAATTGGTATTATCCACATGGAATAATTTAGTATTTACATGTCCATAATTAAAATTAAAGCCAATATTATTTATTCGTTCAGTTAAATTTTCAAATTAATCATTTTAAGGATCAACCAAACTGATCTAAGATAATCTTATTCGTGCATGTCTATTGTGAGACCTTTGATCAATAAGGTTTGAGCTTTGGTAAAATCATCATGATCTGGGCATGATTTTGCACATGAAAAAGAACAATTCATCCTTAATTTCACAGTAACCACTTATGATGTTAAGTTTAAGGAAAAGCTCATTTATAAAATTTGTATATGAGATTTTCACATATATAAAATTATCATTTTACCTTTAATGCTAAAAAATATTGAAATATATATATATTTTTTTTAAAAAGGTTGAGAAAAAAGGTCTCCACAATTCTATATTGTTAGCTCCCAAGAAAAGTATCAGTCATATATGTGCTTTCATTTCAAAATGACTAATTAAGTTGTAATTGGACTTCTTGCAATTATTTATGAATTCAATATTCAACTAAATACCCAACGTGGGATTCAATATACACACGCATAACACAATCAATCAAAATCCACACAATTAGGCTAGAATCACATTCTAACGCAGAATAATATGTGAACGAAGATATAAACAATAGTTTTTATATTAAATACATATGTTCATAGACTGAAGAGGGCCTATACCTTCATGGAATATAGGTCCAAAGTATATAGATTTGTGTAAACATTGCAAATAGAGCCAACCCATTGCATGCATGGAGTACACGCCACGACTATGTCAATAATCCATGTAAAACCGAGCCCCGTGGAACAAGCAAATTAATTCACATGCTTGACAAGAACCTATTGACCCTCAATCTAACGGGGAGCAATGAAAAACAAAGATGTCAAAAAGTAACAGACATCTCAGTAACATGTCTAGATTCGCACACCATTAACGCAAATTCCATTTGAATTTAGGAGAAAGTTTAAAGAAGAAAAAAAATTATGCAAAGTCAAATTTGACTTTTAGAAGGTGGCATGTTATTTCGCACAACTATCTAAGATTCTGAAGCATATATCTTTGCTATTAATTAGTTCTCTCAGCTGGGAATATATTATATACCCTCAATTGCTTTTCATTAAAGATAGAAAAGCTATATTATTCCAGTTAAAGGTAGATACAAAGCCATGGATTGTAAGGGAAATTTCCACAACAAAATCCAGGCTAGGAGGTACAGAAAGTGTCTTGATCAAATCGTTTTTGCTGATGTTAATTCAGGTTCTTTGAGTAGACCCCATTGAATAACTTGAAACTCTTCATGATACTTGCTTCTTCTAAAATAGCTGGCAAAATGGTGAGAGGTCATGGAGCTGAGGAGATGTATTGAGTATTTTCCTTGAATAGATAGATTCTCGTGTATGCTTGCCAGAAAAATATGTCACCCCACTAGATTTTGCCATTGACAACCCATGAAGCATTGCCACGGCTAGATCCTCCTCATTAGAGCTCATGTATATCTTTCGCATAAACCTTTGGGTTGCAATAATATTCTCCTTGGTCATTTCACAACATAATCCTCATACTTGTAGACTGTATATAGTATGTCTTCTAAGCTGGCATCTAACACTTACAAAGGTGAGTAAGTGAAATCCAACTTGTGGAAGCGACTGTTCTTGCCTGAATCTATGATTCTATCTAACATTTCTTCGCGGGTAACTTTAATTGTTACCAATTGAAAATGAAATTCATAGTTTGATGCATTAATTACAGAGAACTGAGAGAAGCGTTAGTAAATACGCTTATCAGCCTAAATCTATCTAATTTTTTTATCTTTGTGGGATTCAAACTATCAAAGAAATCCATTTCCACACAATAACAAAATTGGGTGCATAGACATAACATGCATTAAATAAAATTCAAGAATAAATGACTCAAAATTTTACCTTCTGCTTTCATCTATATTATTGCCTGACTATTATCATCCATGTTATCCTCATTACAAGATCAACAATGCTATTGACATATACTCAAAGCCACCCTTTTGATATGTAGCTTAAAGAAAAGAGACAAAAACTGTGACAAAGACACCAAGAAAGATATAAAGAAGATGCATTATAGAACATAAACCTTGAGACAAACCCATCTTCATCTGTGTTCTATGGAGATTGGACTCTTTAAGGTTTTGTGTTGGAGAGGGTACAATATAAAGTTTCCGACTCGGGGTAGTCATTGTGGCACCTAGATGAACCGGAGGGAGGGAAAAAACCCTTTGGTAGCATGGCAGAGAAAGGCCCGGTTCCAGAGTTCTTGATCTTCTTTCTCCTCATCTTCTTCTTGTTAGTACTCCTTTTCTTGTTGCTGAGGTCTTGTTTGTTCAAGAAGAAAGTTTCGGTGTTCTCGAGGTAGAACATTCGGTACTTAGCTGGGACGTTAGAGAGAGCTTTGGGTTGGATTTCATGGGATGATGATGATGATGATGAAGAAGAGGGAAGAAAGGACACGAGGAGGAGAGAAAGGAACAGTAAGGCGCAGAAGAAGCTCTTCAAGTTATTATTTGGACCCATGAGACTTGAGAGTTTGGTTTATGGAGCATTTATTGTGTAAATTTTGTTTGCAAAAGGTGAGCGCTGAGATTTGAGAACTGTTAATTCCAAGAGGACCTTTGTGGCTTTTAAGAGAAGGATTAAGAGAGAAGATGTGAATGTATACGTACTAACTACTTAGCGTAACTATGACTTTCAAGGACTCCGAAAGGGTTTTTTAAAGACTTATCAAGGGGTTAAGGTCTTCGTTTTATTGTATACTGTGCCATATCCGACTAATTTGTATTTCACTCAAAAAATAAAAAATAAAAAGACAGCCAAGATATTCTTGACTTTTGTTGCCAGATGGGTTTCCTCTATTCTTAAAGTTTCATTGTACACTCTTTGTAGGATTCTAAAATTGTCTTTTCTTGTGTGTTTTTCCTGGTAGGTTCCTCTTTTTTCTGGATAGTGACAATTTCTTTCTCTTAGTTCTAGTATTTTCTGATGGAGAAACCCAAATACATTACAATTCCACCACCTCATCTTCTGTTTAGTTTCCTTTCAGTTTCCTTTGCCAGGAAATTTGGGGTATCCTATGGACTCTAAGTTCCATGCTTTTTGGAAAACCACAACAGTACAGCTTTCCCTTTCTTATCCAAGTTTCTTCGAATCTGAATGGTGTGGGCCCTTTGAGCAGAATGGGTGGTAACATAAGCTTATAGCGTTCTCCATTCCGCATTTACAATTGCTCTGTACAAGCGCCCATACAGTTTTTGACGAAAGGAGAATGGAGATTGGATCTCAAGATAGAGAAGGGATAGACAATTGTTTTTGTAGATTTTTACAATGTACCTCTTTCAATCATCAAATTCATGCTGGTTCGAGGATCTCCAACACATCCTAGAACCTCATGTCATCACTGATGAAGAGAATTAATGAAGAACCTGGTGTTATCCCATCACCTGAGGAAATCAAGGTTGCAGTTTCCAGCATGGGGTCAACAAATCGATTGGACCAGCATGAGCCGGCCGGGGACGGATTCTAAGGAAAGTCACGAGTTGACACTTCTTTTTTTTTCTTTTTTTGATAAGAAAACCACAGCTTCATAACATTAACGGGAAAAAATCAATTACAAGCAGTTGCGTCAGAGGCAATGGCAGCTTCTAAGAAACTGGGGGTTTCCTCAACCCAAGCCTCAAAATCAGTTACAACTTAGCATTTTGCGCTAACAAGTGCGCAGGCTTGTTGCCTACCTTTCTAATGTGAGAAAAAACAAAGCTACGGAACAACTGAAGCTGGGAAAGAATGCCCTCTACGACATTAGCCACATCAGGTGGGACTAAAGAACTCCCCCTCAAAAAATTGCAGACTTGTAGAGAATCCCCCTCAAATTCAGTATCTTGTATTCCCATATCTCTAGCGAAGAGGACCGCAGCCTCCATCGCCTTTGCTTCAGCCCCCAAAGGTCCCAATGGAGCATAGATCTTTTGGCTCAAAGCTCCAGCCACACGACCCTTGTCATCCCGAAGTACCACACCTATACCAGCAGAGGAAAGATCATTGAAGACACCCCCATCCACGTTTGCTTTGAAAACGCCTGACACAGGGGGAGACCATTGAGTAGGGAGAGTATTGTTTGTTGAGATGGGATAATCCTGAAGAGCTTGGTATTCCGTAACCAACTGAGTTGCTTCCAAGATCAATTTCTGCACAGTTTTTGGGGCCTCTCCATGACGAACTCCATTCCTATTTCTCCATATGTTTCACCCAATTGGCATGACGTGAGTAAAGTTAACTCCTGCTGGTCCCAAAACATTTCTCAACTTCCATAGCAAGTCCACAAAAGCACGGTCCCCATCCACCACCAAACCACAGGCTGCCCAAACTGCTGAAGAAAAATCACAGAGGAGTAAAACATGGTCTGTTGTCTCACTGCATTTATCACATTGCTCACAGGTATCAGAGTTAATCACCTGTCGTCGGCACAAATTGGACTCTGTAGGGAGGATGTTCTGACAAGCTATCCAAACAAAATTTATAATTTTATTTGGCACCTCAGTACCCCAAATGGTCTTCCAGAGCTGCCTCTGTCCACAAACTCCGGAGGTTCCTTCTTGTGTAGCACGAGACATAGACTGATAGACATGGCTAACCAGTAGGCACTTTTTACAGTAAACTGACCATTGGATGTACCAGCCCAGACCAATTTGTCCGGAGGCATACGGGTACTCAAGGGAATGCTTAGGATGTTTTCAGCTTCAAAATCCAGGAACAACTCCCTTACCAGATCAGCACTCCATGTGCCGTGGTCTGCATCAATGAGTATATCAGCTGTTGCTTCTATTGGCAGCAAGGTTCTAGGTGAAATAACTCGATAGGTGGACAAAGTAGGAATCCACTTATCCTTCCAAATCCGAATACTTTTCCCATCTCTAACTTGCCAACGCATCCCTTGATTTACAATGGGCTGTGCGGCTAAAAGACTACGCCATACATAGGAAGGATTTCTACCTTTTTAAGCATTCACAAAATCAGTACCTGGGAAGTATTTGCTCTTAAAAACCTTATAAAAAAGATAATTTGACCCTTGTTGCAACCTCCAACCTTGTTTTGCTAGTAAGGCAAGGTTAAAAGATTTCAAATCTCTAAACCCCATACCACCATTTGCCTTAGGAGCACATAATTTTTCCCATCTCATCCAGATCAAAGTCTCACCTGTAGCCGCGTTTTACAAAAACGTGACTTAAAAACGCGTTTTTTGTAGTGTCATCATTTTTCTGCCCCCACCAAAAATTGCTTACCATACTATTTAGCTCATCACAAAGGGACTTTGGAAGAAGAAAACAACTCATAGTGTGAGTAGGGATTGCTTGAACAACAACTTTGATCAATATCTCCTTTCCTACCATGGACAAGAACTTTTCTTTCCAGCCCGTCAACTTGCTAGACACTCTTTCCTTCAGTTGCTAAAACGTGTTTCACTTATTCCTACCACCAAGGATGGCAAACCCAAGTACTTCTCATGTTGGCGGATAATATCGGCTCCAAAGCTTTGCTTTGCATATTCTTGGATCTCTTCAAGTGTGTTTAGGCAGAAGTATAATGAGGTTTTTTGCATGTTCACCTGCTGCCCTATTGCTCTTTCATACACCATTAACAATCTTTGGATTTCTTTGCAATCAGCAATTGTAGCATTACAAAAGAGTAAGCTATCATCAACGAAGAACAGATGAGTGATGTGAGGACTTCGCTTGCAAACCTAAAGACCCGAAGAGTGCCAAACCAGCTTGCTGCATTATGGATTAAGGCCGAAAGACTTTTTGCACACAAGAGAAACAAATAGGGAGAGAGAGGGTCCCCTTGACGTAAACCCCTAGAAGGGGTAATACGCCCATGAGGAACATCATTAATGCGAATAGAATATATGACAGAAGTAACACAATTCATTACCATAGTAATCCACTTAGAATGGAAACTCATCTTCCTCATAATTTATTCTGTGCAACTCCATTCAACCCTATCAAAAGTCTTGCTCGTGTCAAGTTTTAGAGCCATAGAACCCATTTTCCCACTTCTCCTATAAGAGATGGTAAAAGGGTCTTAAGCCTATTAGCAAGAACCTTAGAGGCCAATTTATAAACAACATAAAATAGACTAATGAGTCTATATTTTGAGACCTTTGTGGGGCTCTTTACCTTAGGAATAAGAACAATATGGGTTTCATGAAAATCAAGGGGGGCAGTACCATTATTTAAAAAATCCAGCACACAAGTAACTACATTATCACCAACTACTAGCCAAAAATGCTGATAAAAAAGATGGGGCATACTGTCTGGTCTTGGTGATTTTAGTTGATACATCTAGTGTAACACCCCAACCCAACTTTATAGTTAAACAATGTGTTTGATGGCAAATTATTATTTTAAGCCACTTTCTTTTTATAATTAATAGCAGAGTATTTAATAACCATACTATTTTATAATGCCTTTGAATAAAAATTGTAAATATTATAGAAAATTGAAGGGTTAATTGTATTATGAATATATACTAAGTAAGTACAAAATTATATTAAGTGGTTGAGTTATTAGATATATAGTTATTGGTTTTTAATTAAGTGTTTAAGGTAAGGGTTTATATGCTTGTTATTATCTTAATTACTTAAAGTGCATAAAACTTTGATATTGTGATATTATAAAAGATATGTGCTCTTTTAATGATAGAAAGAAGTTTATAAAGGTAAGGGCTTTATGTAAAGTTATATTGTTGTTTGGGCCTTTCTAGAATATAAGATTATAAAAGGGGGGAGGAGGGGAGGGGGGGGGGGGGGGGTGGGGGAGGGGAAAGTAAATTTTTAAAAAGTCTAAAGGGAGACCCATCAACCTTCTTTCTCTTGGCCAACACGTGCCCCACCCAAGATATTTCTCTTATCTTTTCTTGGCTATACCAGAAGAGTCTTTGTTCTTCTTTCTTTGCTATTTTCTGTTCATCTTCTTTCTTTGTTTTGTTCGGCAGCACCTCTCTCTCACTCTCTCACCAACATCCCTCCCTCTCTCACCGGAACCATATATCTCACTCTAAGGAAGAAATTAAAAGATTAGTCCTAAGATTTCAGCTTTAAAGTTTGTGGATAAGTAAATAAAAACCTCATCTTATTATGGGTATTTTAATGGTGGAATGGTTTTCTTTAGTTTCACTTCTATGTTCTCTAATCTGATTGTTAGAAACTGAAATTTGTGATTTGTGAAATTAGGAAATCATGAACTTGTAAGTCTATATATATATATATGCTGTTTTAAGAAGCTTTGAAACTGTGTTGGTGATTTGTTGAAGGTATATTAGGGTTTTATTAATTAATGATTGTATATGATTAAGGAAGTAAGAATAGTTAGAATGAGTACTTTTGATGTTACTGTTAGGATTTTTGTTGTAGGTAATTTTGCAATAAATGATTAAATGACCATATATAAGTGTTTTCTAACATGTCTAATGAGTGTATAAAAATCCTCATATGATTATAAGACTATTTGCGATCATTTTATAGTTTTACAAGAAAATATTTCAAAGCTGTCACTGTGACAAATTTTGTATTTACACATGGTAATTATGTATTAAATTGTATATAGTGAATTTGGATGCTAGGGTTATTTCCTATGAAAGCTAAGACACGTGTGGTTGTTATGAAAGTAGTCTCACAGTATTTGGATCAATATAAAAATAATGGTTTAATTTCTAAGTTGCATGAAATTATGTCAGGACAAATTTGAGCATGTTGTCTTATATGATTTTTAGTAAATTATCATGATTTGATTTCGAAATTTATATGGTACTTACTAGACATCTAGAGGAGTTTCTTTGTAAAATTGCATGAATATTGGATGTGTTTAGATAGCCCGTTTGTATTTTATAAATGAAGCATATGCTTCTGAAGTGAGTAATAAACAGTAAATGATAACTCTGACTTTGATAATTTAATTCTAAAGTTAGGGTGAATGTTTTGAGCTATAATTTAATATGCTTATCTTTTGGTATGTCTAGATCATAGATTAATTTTGCATAACTTGGTTCAAGGTTTAGTATTCAAAAGAGGGGTTCTAAATCATTCGACGGTTGTATTTATGAAATTTTTTTGTTCAACATGTTGTATGTTGCCTTATGAGTGTATATGGTTACATGACCATGCTTCAAAGATTATATGTTTATGCATGCATTATTGCCCTAATCTCAAAGTACCTTTTGAAATGAAGTTGGCTCTTCTAGAGATATGAGATTAATGTGAGAATGTTGGTTTCTCTATGATTTAGTGAATGTTGGTTTCTCTATGATTTAGTGCATCATGTTGTTTAATGAATGTATTTTGTGTTTGTGGGAACCTCGTTGAGGTGTGATTAGGATTTCCTTGGTTCTAAGATATAGGTTTTGAGATGAATGTGTAAGTTTATGATAAGGAATAATTGATAATAATAACCTTTGATATTTGGTTTAGGTGTTACCAACCCTAGATCTGAGCTCCTTCGACTTTAAGCTCTCGGTTCCTCTACTTTCAGGTAAGGAATAAGTTATATGGGCATTTGGTAAGTCATGAAGTTATTTTAAATTATATTATGCATTAAAAGGTTTTTTATAAAATATATGACATATAATCATGTTTCAGACAAAAGTATGTTCGCGGGCTTTCAAAACCTTATGTATATGATTTAAGCATATTGATGCTATTACTAATTTCCACGAACATAATGTTTAAAGAAAATAATGGAAATGTTATTATTGTGAAATGTTATATAAACTATGAATTTCAATATGAAGTATAAGTACAAAACGTTTTCGGGTTATGCCCTCTTGTAATTTGAACTCGATCAAAGTATGTATTGAGGATGGTGATTCGTCCACGCTCAATCAAAGTAAGTGTTAAGGATGGTGGTGCGTCTGCGCTCATAAGTACAGACTTATCAGATATGGACTAACCAATATGCTATGAACAGCTATATTATTTTATTGATCATGAGAGAATGATTTTGTTTATGCATTATGAAAAGTTGAAAGCTCTCATGAAAAGAAATTTTTGATGAAAAGAAAAGCTGTTCTTTAAAGATAAGAGTTTCTGAAGTTCCGTTGTACTTTAAAGATAAAGAATCTGATGAAAAGGTTTTAGTGTTCTGTAAAGATAAAGTTTCTGATGAAAGTACAAGTTTATGTTAAAAAGTCATTAGATATCTGTTTTTTATGAAATGTAAAGTTTTATGACTATAAAAGTTATAATATTTTACGAAAAGAAGTTTATGAAGAAAAGTTTTGTTATTCTTTAAGATGTTTCTAGTTTAAGACAAAGTTACCAATTATCTTATTTAAGTTAAAATGATTATTTTGTAAAGAGAATATATAAATATATATATATATATGTATGTATGTATTTATGTATGTATGTATGTATGTATATGATTTTAAATAATCAATATCATATTTTGTGACTATGTAAGAAATGAAAGAAGTTCAATCCGAAAGGTTTTGGTGATATTATTTTGAAAAGAAAAAGGAGAACAATTATTTTCCTACGAAGAGCATATAAGTTATTATTAGAAATAGTATAAAATACTATGCATGAAAAGATGTTCTCCAATCTAAACATTTATAAAATGAAATGATTTGATTTATATGCATTCTTATTAAATTCTTATGTATCTTGCCCTTACTAAGCTATATAACTCACCCCTTCCACTCTTTCAGTTAGCAGGTTTTATTTTGGAGCAAAGGGAGCCTTAGTCAAGTTTTGGAGGGAGCTGGTTTTAGTTTTAATGTATAAATCCCAAATTAGTATTTAATGTTTAGCTTTGTAGTATTGTGTATTTTAAGATCTAATGGAAGTTGTATACCTTAAAGTATTAAGAGATGTATTATGTGAAATTTAGAATTTAAATAACCGGTGGATTGTGTTATTGGTTCAAGTACAATGTAGATGCTCTAAATATCAAGTAAAAAGTTACCTCAAAAAATAAAGAAACAAGAATGAAAAGAAAGAGGAAATCTTTTGTAAAAAGTTTAGTTGGTTCTTGGTAATACCAGGTGTGGGGCCTGGCCCAAAATAATGGGCTAGTTAAACTACGGGCCCGTTCGAGAAGCATCCTGTCCGAGGAGAAGTCATAGCCAAAACATTATTCAAGCCCAATTGCGGTAAAAGAAACCTGTCCGAGGAGTAACTCCTCCTCGGACATTACGAAGTCCGGACCAAGAGCTCGCCCCAACCATTGCAGTTCATCCTCCAAGCATATAAAAAAAGAATAAAACCCAAAATATCTCATGGAAAGCTGCCACCACCACATTAAATGTGTCACAACCACCCTCTTGGCCGCAATGAGGAAAAGACCCCTGAACAGTACTACCTTGGTTACTGCAACTCACAAGGGAGTGATAAGGGTGTCTGATAAGACAGGTGCTCAAGTGGGGGCTTAGATGATCAACAAGTGTAAGGTTCAGATAAGAATGAGAGAGCTATATAATGTAGTGGAGTCCCTCAAAGAGAAGGAGGAAGAAATGTATTCTGTACTGAGGAAATAAAATCTTCTATTAGATATCCATTCTTGTGTTTTTGTTTCTGCAATAATATTGCCCATGCATCAGACCGACTAAGTTCACTGAGGCTAAATTCTTTGACCCATCCTCTACAAAGATTTATTGTGTGTTGCGCCTTGGGCCAAGGCCTGATCAGTAGGGTTTGGACCAGGAAAATCGTGCAACTACAATTGGCGCCGTCTGTGGGAAGAACTAGGGTATCAGCTAGCACAACGGTCGAGCATGGCAGAACTAGGTCCATACCAGGAGAATCCTCACCAGGCTAACTCCCAACAGACACAACCCGCTTAGTCCCAGAGGCAAAATAACCCTGCCAATCCAAACGGCAGAGGGAATCGTGAGGGAAGTGTGCATACTATCCGAACGAGCCAGAGTCACACTCAGATAGGTAGTCACGTGTCCCAGAGGCGAAATAGTCATTAGGTCATGCAGCGAGAGACAGATGACCTGAAAAGGAAGTTACGACGTGTGCAGCGAAAACGATCTCCCTCTGACTCAGACGAGTCCTCTAATGCGGAGGATGCGAGTTACCGACGGAGGTCAAGGACCCCCCCAAGTGAAACCTTTTCCTACGAAAGGGAACCACGCCCTGTACGGAAGTATGAGAGCCCATCCAGCAAGGGTTCGGGAAACGATGCTATGAAGAAAGCGCTAGACCAGGTTTCAAGGTCACCCTTCACGTATAGAATTGAAGGGGCTAAGCTGCCTCGACGTTTCAACCAACCAGCGTTCGCCATCTATAACAGCCAAGCAGACCCGGTAGAGCATGTGAGTCAGTTTAACCAAAAAATGGCAATCTACTCGCAAAATGAAGCCCTAATGTGCAAAATCTTCCCATCCAGCTTGGGATCAATGGCGATAGGGTGGTTCAACAGCCTGAAGACAAATTCCATAGGCTCCTACAAGCAGCTCACTCAGGCTTTCTGCTCCCGCTTTATCACAAACACCAGAGTCCCTCGACCCCTCAGTTCGCTATTGTCCTTATCCATGCACGAAGGAGAAACCCTGAAAGCATACTCGGATAGATATTGGGAGGTGCATAACGACTTAGATGACAACCATGATGATGTTGCTATCAGCACGTTCAAAAGCGGTCTCCCCACCAAGCATGGCTTAAGGAAATCCCTCACTGGTAAACCAGTTGCCGACGTTCATCAGTGATGGATAGGATCGACAAGTACAAAAGGGTGGAGGAAGATCAGCTGCAAGGAAGGGGAAAGGAGAAGGTCATCCCCCCCCAAAGCAAATGATTTTAGGTCGGAACGGTATAACCCTAGCCAGCCGAGGAGAGAATTTTCGCGATAGGCTGGACAGAGCAACCCGCAGACAGTGAATGCCGTATTCAGGGAGCCAGTACAATAGGTGCTGGAGAAAGTAAGGAACGAGCCCTATTTTAGATGTCCAGGAAAGATGGCTGGAGACCCTTCCAAACGTAACCAGAACCTATACTACCACTATCATCAGGACCATGGGCATACCACCGAGGATTGCAGGAATCTATGGAATCACCTAGATCAGTTGGTCCGAGAAGGGAAGTTACGTCACCTTCTGCACCCCTCGAGCGGCCATCCCGGTCAAGCAATACAAGAGTCTCGAAAGGATGTGTCCTTAAGACCCCCCGCCGGAACGATACATGTCATCCTCGCCGCACCAGGAAGAACTGGGCCACCCCTCCCCAGGGTACTGGCTGTTGATCAGCTCCCCTCCGAGGACAGGCAAAGGGAACCCAAAAGGTCAAAAAAGCGAAGTTCTTTGATACTGGGATTCTCGGACGAGGATAAGAGAGGAACTATTCAACCTCACGACGATGCCTTGGTGGTTACGTTAAGAATTGGAGGCTTCGATGTGAAAAGGGTGTTAGTAGACTCGGGAAGTGCGGTAGAGATAATGTACCCTGATCTATACAAGGGGCTGAACCTGAAGCCGGAAGATTTGATAGCCTATGACTCCCCCCTTCTCAGCTTCGAAGGGAGGATTGTTACGCCAAAGGGGCAGATCTGACTACCCATACAGACTGGTTCGGAGGTGGTGGAGGTAAATTTTATCGTGGTCGACGCTTACTCACCCTACACCGCAATAGTTGCCAGGCCATGGATCTACGCCCTAGAAGCCGTATCCTCCACACTTCACCAAAAAGTAAAATACCCATCCAGAGGACAAGTAGAAGAGATCCGAGGAGATCAGGCCGTGGCCAGGCAGTGTATGGTGGCCGCCATCTTACATCGGCCCCGTGCCGAGTCCTCGGCCCCAGAAAGCTTATAGCAACCAGCCGCCTCGGCAGGGCAAGGCGATGGGCTAACCGAGGAGATAAGGTGTGAAAGTTTAGATAAGTTCGCTGTCAACAACGATCCGGAGAAGTTTTTTCAGGTCGGCTCTGAGTTGCCTTCTCAAGAAAAAGTGGAACTGGTCAGATTTCTCAGAGGAAATGTCGATGTGTTTGCATGGGACGCCTACGACGCCCCGGGAGTTGATCCTAGCCTTATTTGTCACCACCTGAACGTCAACCCCTCTTCCACTCCGAAGAAACAGCCACCCCGACGCCCTTCAAAGGAACATGCCAGTGCCATAAGAGACGAAGTGGCAAAACTGAAAAAAGCAGGGGCTATTAAAGAGGTCTTTTACCCCGAATGGTTGGCAAACACGATGGTGGTAAGGAAGAAGACAGGGAAGTGGAGGGTCTGCGTGGACTTCACAAACCTGAACAAGGCGTGCCCAAAGGACCCATTCCCCCTACCCCGAATTGACCGATTGGTGGATGCAACCGTGGGTCACCCTCGAATGAGCTTCCTAAACGCCTTCCAGGGCTATCATCAGATACCCCTTGCACTAGAAGACCAAGAGAATACGGCTTTCATGACGCCCATCGGAAATTATCACTATAAGGTGATGCCGTTTGGGCTGAAGAACGCAGTCTCAACCTACCAAAGGATGATGACCCGGATTCGAGCCACAACTGGGCAAGATCATTGAGGTTTACATAGACGATATGGTTGTGAAGAGTAAAAGGGCGTCCGAGCACATGAAAGACCTTGAAATAATCTTCGCTATCCTAAGGGAGCACCGGTTGCGGCTGAATGCTTCCAAATGTTCATTCGGGGTCGGGTCTGGGAAATTCTTAAGGTACATGGTAACCCACAGGGGAATAGAAGTAAGTCCCAATCAAATCAAAGCAATTAACAGCCTACAGGCTCCTCGGAATCCGAAGGAAGTGCAGAAGCTCACTGGCATGATTGCAGCATTAAATCGGTTCATATCGCGATCAGCGGATTGATGTCGACTTTTTTACCTCCTGATAAACAAGTGGAAAGGGTTTGAATGGTCGAAGGATTGTGTTCGGGCTTTCCAGCAGCTTAAGGAATACTTGTCACGACCACCCATCATGTCCAGCCCTGAGGTAGACGAGGTGCTGTTTGCGTACGTCGCTGTAGCTCCCCATGCTGTAAGCTTGGTACTGATACGGGATGATAATGGGGTGCAGCGACCGGTTTACTATGTAAGCAAATCATTACATGAGGCCGAGGTGCGATACCTACCTTTAGAAAAGGCAATTCTGGCGATAGTACATGCCACACGGAAGCTCCCTCATTACTTTCAGGCGCATACGGTCATCGTTCTAACTCAGCTTCCACTTCGAGCAGTGCTTCGAAGCGCTGACTACACAGGAAGGATCGCCATGTGGAGTGCGCTTTTGGGGGCCTTTAATATTAAATATATGCCTAGATCCTCCATCCAAGGTCAGGTCCTCGCAAACTTGGTAGCGGAGTTTGCTGAACCCTCTGTAGAAACAATAACCTAGCAAAAAGACATGGATGGAAAATCGGTTGGCACAATTTCAATAGGAGGAACTTTGCATTGGAAGGTCTATGTGGATGGCGCAGCCAACCAGAGAGGATCCGGAGTTGGAATAGTTTTAGTATCGCTAGACGGTGCTACCATTGAAAAATCACTAAGACTCAGGTTCTCGGCTACGAACAATGAAGCCGAATACGAAGCATTGCTTCAAGGGATGACGATGGTTCAAAGATTGGGCAGAAGGGTAATAGAAGTGTACTCGGACTCCAGATTGGTCGTCGGCCAAGTGACGAGCGAGCTGGAAGCTAGAGATGCTAGGATGCAAAGGTATCTAGGACAAGTCAGACGCCTACAGATGAGTTTTGAGTCCTTCAATCTGACGCACATTTTCAGGAGTGTAAACACCCATGCAGACTCGCTGGCCACTCTCGCCACGTCCTCGGCGCATAATCTGCCGTGAATGATCCTTGTCGAAGATCTAGTCCAGGCAAGTCCCACTAGAAGAAACCCGGCCCAGGTCCATCAGATCAGAAAGAGTCCCAGCTGGATGGACCCCATAAAAAACTTCCTTCATAACGACATCCTACCGGAGGGAAAATCAGAGGCCGAGAAGATACGTAGGAATGCTCCGCGGTTCTGGCTTTCAGAGGACCATAAACTATATCGGCGCTCCTACTCTGGGCCGTACCTACTCTGCATACATCCTGAAGAATCCGAGCCTCTACTCGAAGAGTTACACGAGGGAATTTGTGGAAGTCACACCGGGGGAAGGTCGCTGGCACACAGGGCACTCACCTAATGATACTGGTGGCTGAACATGCAAAGAGAGGCCCAAGAATACGCTAAGAAGTGTGATCAGTGCCAGAGATTCGCCCCAAATATCCACCAACCCGGAGGGGTCCTCAACCCCCTCTCTAGCCCATGGCCGTTCACACAATGGGGTCTTGATATTGTCGGTCCTTTCCCCAAAGCTGCGGGGAACAAGCGATACATAATAGTCGGAACCGATTATTTCACAAAATGGGTGGAGGCTGAACCTTTGGCCAACATTAGGGACGTGGACGCCCAGAAATTCATCTGGAAGAACATTATCACCCGCTTCGGAACTCCACGTACACTCATTTCAGACAACGGTCTTCAATTCGACAGTAAGAGCTTTAGGGAGTATTGCCGCGAGTTTGGGATCATTAACCGATATTCCACTCCCGCCTACCCCCAAGGAAATGGGCAAGTCGAGGCTGTGAACAAGGTCATAGTGAACGGACTGAAGAAAAGACTGGATGAGGCAAAGGGGAGATGGGTAGAAGAGCTCCCACACGTCCTATGGACCTATCGGACAACGCCGCGACAGTTAACCGGTGAGACCCCCTTTTCGATGACTTATGGGGCTGAGGCCGTGCTCCCAGTCGAGAACAACTTTCCCACACTGAGGTCTAACTCATTTACCCCAAACAGTAACGACGAGTTATTGGGAAGAAGTCTAGACCTAGCCGAGGAAAGAAGGGAAAAAGCAACGATCCATATGGCCTATTATCACCAGAAGCTAAGACAAGGGTATGATGCCAATGTTAAACTGTGACCTTTAGGTCCGGGTGATCTCGTAATGAGAAAGATTCTCGGCAGCGCAAAAAACCCCTCTTGGGGCAAGCTGGGGCCCAATTGGGAAGGACCATATCGCGTCACATCCATGGCCGGGATAGGCGCCTACTATCTAGAAGATTTGGATGAAAAAACTGTGCCTCAACCATGGAATGTAAATAACCTCAGAAGATATTATTATTAATGAAAATGGCTTAGCCCATGTTTTGTTTCGTGATTATCCTGTGCCTACTGGTCTATTTACAACTATTCATAGTTTTAAACAGAACCTAAGTCCTGCATGGCTCCTCGGACCACAGACTTAGGGGAAATTATTACTTATGACGATTTATCCAAGTTTTAAACAGAACCTAAGTCCTGCATGGCTCCTCGGACCACAGACTTAGGGGAAATTATTACTTATAGCAACTATTCATAGTTTTAAACAGAACCTAAGTCCTGCATGGCTCCTCGGACCACAGACTTAGGGGAAATTATTACTTATGACGATTTATCCAAGTTTTAAATAGAACCTAAGTCCTGCATGACTCCTCGGACCACAGACTTAGGGGAAATTATTACTTATGACAACTATTCATAGTTTTAAACAGAACCTAAGTCCTGCATGGCTCCTCGGACCACAGACTTAGGGGAAATTATTACTTATGACGATTTATCCAAGTTTTAAACAGAACCTAAGTCCTGCATGGCTCCTCGGACCACAGACTTAGGGGAAATTATTACTTATGGCAACTATTCATAGTTTTAAACAGAACCTAAGTCTTGTATGGCTCCTCGGACCACAGACGTGCTTGAGGGACCCCAAGGCTTTCTCCATCTCCATCTGAGACTGGGTCTCAGCCTCAGCCCGACTGCGATTATCACGACAAAACTCCTCAGCCACAAATACCTGCTGAGTAATCTGCGAACGAAACAAGATTGGTTTAAAATTTAACAGGGTTAAATAAATTAATAAAATAGTAAAAGGGTCACTTACCATCGTGAGATCCCTTTTGAGGGATAGGAAAATCTCAGGCTGAGAGAACCGCCTATAGACCTCCATATCCCGAGGAAGGAGTAGGGGTTGCTCCAAGGCATCAGCTACGTACCCTGCTCGGCCCCAGTTATACTCTCGGATCGACGCATTGTAGGGGATGGCAACCCCATCTAGCTCCAACTTGGGGCTCCATGTACGCGGGGTAGCACGCACCTCAGCACGGTTCTCCTCATCCCGGCTTTCCACGAAGTCACCCCTTCTGCTCCTTGGCGCCCGGGTGGTTTTTTGCTGCTTGGTCGGTTGGGCAACCACCTCACCCTCCTTAGGAACGTTAACCGGCCTTTTCTTCTTCAGGTCCGGATTAACCTTAAGGCCGAGGTCCGAGGGATCCTGAGGGACCACAGGAGGAAGGGTCTGGGCCTGTGACTGAGTTGGTCCCTTTGATGACTGACCTTTCCCTCGGGAGGCCATCAACTCCCGTAAAGTTTTTCCCTTCCCGGCCATGGGTTCTATCTCTTCGTCCGAGGGGTCGTCCGAGCAGGTTATGATTAAGGGAGCACCAACTGCGGAGTGTTGGTCCTGCTCTCCTTCAGGATCAGAAAGCTCAACCAAGAGGGCTTGCTGAACCTCCTCCTCAAAATAAAACTCGTCTATCTCTTCCTCAAGAGAAAGACGAGATGATTCAGTTTCCCCTTCAACTAGAACAGCAACGCCAGGGTCGTCTGGCGGAGGTAGTTGCTCTGCTAGATAGAGATCTCGAACGCCGGGTAGTACGACTGGTGGAAGATCACTTCGAGCTAGGAACCCGGTCTTAGACATGTCAATCCTAGCCAACCTCGGACTGCCAACCCTTATGGCGTGACCAATAGCTTGGAAAGAGCGGCTTAAAGGTTGATAGCCCAGAACCAGATGAGCCGCACATAACTGTCCATCCTCAGTAACGTAAATTTCCGACCTTAGAAGGTAGTTCAACGCCGGCACGTTCACGAGGCTTAGCCGAGGAGCAACATGAACTTTATCTGCAAACGTCCAAGAAAAGTGGGATTAGTTCACGAAATTTTCCAATTGTAAAGAAAGCGAGAAAAATAACCCCCCAATACTAAACCCTTTCCCGAAAAGGATTGGCCCTAAAGACGCCGCACCTGGGATTCCTGCCCGAGTTGGACAATGAATACCATCGAACCACTCCCCCGAAGTAATAAGGAAATCCTTCTTCACGGTCTTATTGGATATTGGGAGACAAGAGATCAACCTAACGACCTCGGATCGGGATTTAAGATAATACCCTCCGTTCTCGATGTGGTGACACTCGTACAGATAAACCACATCGTGTCAGGTAAGGCCTAGATTCATCCGCTCGTCTAGGACGTCTACACAGCCTAGTATCTTAAACATGTTTAGGGCACACTGATGCGGCGTCAACCTATGCTTGAACAGGTATTCCCTTGTAATCCTACGCATGGGAAGTGTCATCCCTCCCTCTATGAAAGCAATCATGGGGATAACAACTTCTCCCTCGCCTCTATCTGTCAATACTCCTTCAAGAGGACAGTACTGTAGCCCCACCCCCGGGAGAATGTGGTATTTTGCCCTAAAGGCCTCCATAGCGGCCGGAGTATTTACTAGTTTTTCGAATCTACCCATCTGAGATGAACTAGAGGAATGAAAATAAAGACCAAGGAGAAAAGTAAAGTCCGAGGAGGGAATCGAAACGGCGAAATGAACGAAATTTACTGATACCTTCACAAAACGCTCAATGGGATGCCTGGAAATCTCTCTTGGAGGAGACGCTTCACGAAAAACGGCTATGGAGGCTTAGCGGACGCAAGTATTCGTAGATCTCTGGAGTTTGATGGAGTTCTCTGGAATCCTTTGGAGTTTATGAGATGCCGATAAAAAGAAAACTGAACCTCTCTGACATCTTATATAGCCAGGAGGAGAGAGAAAAGATCGCTCCTGCCTAAAAATTCAAGAAAAAATGATGGCCGTTCGATCCGCGCCTCACCATTGGATGAAGGGGACAGAAAGCCTCCGGAAGTAAATGGCCGCGCCTCGTAAATTGTAGCGCGTCCAAAGTAATTGCCCGCACGCGCGCCCCAAGCCCTCCTTACTTCCATCCTCTCACTAACATCAAAACCCCGCTTTTCTCCTCGGAAGGAGAAAAAAACCGGAGTTTTGAGGGGCTATTGTGGGGCCCGGCCCAAAATAATGGGCTAGTTAAACTACGGGCCCGTCCGAGAAGCATTCTGTCCGAGGAGAAGTCATAACCAAAACATTATTCAAGCCTAATTACGGTAAAAGAAACCTGTCCGAGGAGTAACTCCTCCTCGGACATTACGAAGTCCGGACCAAGAGCTCGCCCCAACCATTGCAGTTCATCCTCCAAGCATATAAAAAAAGAATAAAACCCAAAATATCTCATGGAAAGCTGCCACCACCACATTAAATGTGTCACAACCACCCTCTTGGCCGCATTAATGAGGAAAAGACTCCTGAACAGTACTACCTTGGTCACTGCAACTCACAAGGGAGTGATAAGGGTGTCTAATAGGACAGGTGCTCAAGTGGGGGCTTAGATGATCAACAAGTGTAAGGTTCAGATAAGAATGAGAGAGCTATATAATGTAGTGGAGTCCCTCAAAGAGAAGGAGGAAGAAATGTATTCTATACTGAGGAAATAAAATCTTCTGTTAGATATTCATTCTTGTGTTTTTGTTTCTGCAATAATATTGCCCATGCATCAGACCGACTAAGTTCACTGAGGCTAAGTTCTTTGACCCATCCTCTACAAAGATTTATTGTGTGTTGCGCCTTGGGCCAAGGCCTGATCAGTAGGGTTTGGACCAGGAAAATCGTGCAACTACACCAGGTTTAGGCTTGATATTAACATACCGGTCATGCTCTAAATTCTGAAATACATGTTCGGATCGTGACATCTAGCCAAGAGCTTTTTTAACCTTAGGAGCAGTAAAAACCTTGGTGAGCATATGGTTTATCTGGGGGGTCACGCTCGTTTGTATTGCATCAAGAAACTCCGGACTAATAACAGGCTGGGAGGTGGTGAAGAGCTTTTAATAGTACTCAGTTATGATTTCAGCTATCTTTTCCTCATTCTCAATGCAATTTTCATATTCATCCATGACCCCTAGAATAGTGTTGCATTGTTTTCTAGTGTTGGCCTTCTCATGGAAAAATCTTATATTCTTGTTGCCTTCTTTTAACCACGGGTTACAAGACCTTTGTTTCCACATTCGCTCCTTCAAATCCAACAAGCGATTGACCTCTGCCCTCTGCTTGCATACCTCCAAGGTGTTTGACATCCCCACTGATCTTGCCTCCAAAGCTTGAAGTAACTCTTGTGCCTTGGCTAGTTTTTTTCCAATATGGCCAAATTCTTGCATGTTCCACTTTATCAGAGCTTCTTTGCATCTGTCCATACAAGAAGAGAAAATGTTCCCTCTCCCTATAAGCTCTCCTTCAGCCCAAGATTCCTTCACAATATCACCACATCTTCCATCCTTAAGCCACATGGACTCAAATCTAAAAAATTTTTTTGATTTTCTCCGTTGAAACCTCTTATTTGTCCTCAATATCAAGCAGCAATGATCAAAAGCCGAGGAAGCCAAGTGATGAAGTCTAGCACTGGGAAACATATTAAGCCACTTCATTGTAGCAAAAGCACAATCAATTCTTTCCCGTATGCAACCCAAACCATTTCGATACATACTCCATGTAAACCAAGAGCCCACTTAACCAATGTCCATTAAACCACAAGAATTAATACAGCACCTAAAGTTATCGATTTGCCTGGATGGCCTGTGCACCCCACCTTGCTTCTCCGTAACACTAAGGATCTCATTGAAGTCTCCCACACATAACCAAGGGAGATTACTTACTGCAGCAAGCTAAGCTAGGCGTGCCCATGAATTTGGTCTTCCACAGGTATCAAGATTTCCATAGAACCTCATCAATCACCATTTCCCATTAGAACCACCAGAATCAATGACGGCATCAATATGCCAGCAAGAAGAAGATTGTACATCCACTTTGACATCAGGCTTCTAGAACAAAGCTAGACCACCACTTTTCCCATCACTAAGAACTACCAGGCCCTGAGTCAATCCTAGAGAGTTTTTTATATTGGACATTCGGTTCTTGGCTCTTAGAGGAAGTTTGGTCTCCATAAGAAAAACCAAACCGAGAGCTTCAAATTGCACTATCTTTCTTAGTGCATTAACTGTATGGAGTTCCCAAGCCCCTGACAGTTCCAATTTAATGTATTCATTGATTCTAGCGGGGTTACTTACCAACCTCTGCCGATCCAAATTGTTCCTCAAAAACCTTCCCCAAGTACATTGCATCCTCCAACTTAGACCTCTTTGCCACCACTGTGTCTGCCTCTTTTGTATTCTCATATCATCCAATTTTCGTTTTGTATCTTCATTTTGATCACCCATTACCACTTCCTTAGAGATTGTTGAAATTTCCAATCATTTCCCAGTCCCCTTTAAGTCCTTCTTAACCTTTTCACCATTAGCAGATTTACCATGTTTTTTCGCTGTCCCTCGTATGTTCCTCCTTGTTGGATTTAAAGCTTCACTTATCACATCCCCTGGGCCCAAAACAAATACAAGAGTGGCCTTATCTACCTCAGTTAGTGGCCCAAATTGAGTTGGCCCACATGAAGGGGTGACGCCAGCCCCATTTGACTTTGAACCAAGAACATTTAACTGTAGAGCTAAAGAAACTGAAATCCCCTTTGCAGAATGAGTTTCCTTCGATACTTTCCTTTCTAGTTCCTTATCAATCTCCCTTATCTGGGCCTCAAAGTCTGCAGGAATTGAATTTTTTTTGAATTGAAGGAAACTCCAAATTTTGTGGGGCGTGCAAATCAAATGGCACAATATTTCTAGAAATATTGGGATCTTGATTACTCATCGACACCACCGGACCCGCCGTATTCTGCCACTGTATTGTTTCAATACTTCGTACGCTTGCTGACTTAGTTGACCCCTGACCACCCCACTGTGTATCATAACCTCTAATCCGAACCACCTGCAGTTTTTGTAAGCGATCAGAACTAGCTTGAAGCCATGGACCATATTGTTGTGCATCCCGACTCAGAGAACCATTACTTTGAATCCACAGGCGACAATCCTTCTCAGCGTGATCTAGTTTACCACACCAATAACAATAGATTGGGAGACGCTCATACTGGAAGGATACCCACCGTCTATCCGAAGCCCCTAATTGAACCATTCTACCTCGACACAAAGGTTTGGTGATGTCCATATTAACTCTTACACAAATGCAGGTGCCCCATGCTCAACCACCATCAGGGGCGTCAACATAAATAACCTCACCCAGAGTGCTACCACTGCGTTCCCCATTTTCCTTTGTCATATGGTTAGGCCTATTCAACAATTCACCGACGCTGACAAAACCGCCCGAAACCGCGCCGATCCGACCGCCGAAAGCTCCACCGAAGGTTCCCGGCACGATGATCGGTAGGCTTTTTCCGTTACCGAAGTCGGCCGGTGCGGTGGTCGGCAGCAAGATCTGCAAACCGAAGAGAAACCGCACCGAACTGATATATATATATATATATATATATAATCATTCATCAGTTTTAAAATAAAAGAAATTGAGAGGGAGACAGAGAGAGTTCCAGTTTAGTGTGAAACTGACTCTGAGAGATCCAAAGGAAGAAGAAGGAAGTTAGTTAGAACGAGTGAACGACGTCGTCTCATTTTTTTTTTTTTTTTTTAATCTGATTCAAAACGACGACGTTTTGGAACCGTTTTAAAATTTTGCTATAGGTTCAAAACGGCGTCGTTTTAGTGTCAGAATTAAAAAAAAAAAAAGAAAAAAAAAAAAAGAAAGAAAAAAAAAAAGGGAACGCCAGGAACGAGGAACAGTATCGGACTTTGAGTGGTCTTGTCTAACTCAGTCTCCCACTTGCATTGTTTGAAAAAAATATATTAAAAAAATAAAAAATAAAAAGTTGTGGCAGTATGAATTAATGTATTACCGTCAGTTTTTTTTAAAAAATATATTAAAAAATTAAAAAAATGATGTGGCTGTATAGGTTAACGTGTTACTGTTAGTTTTTTGAAAAAATAAAATAAAATAAAATAAAAAATGCTGTGACTTTGTGAGTTATTATATTACCGTCAGTTTTTTGAAAAAAAATATATCAAAAAATAAATTAAAAAAATACCTGTTACTGTTTGAGTGACTGATGAAGCTCACTGTACAAGATATTTTTTATTTTCTGTTTTGAGCTCAGCCACACACGTCTTTTCTTCTCCTCTCCTACTCCTGCTCTCATTTCTCCACTTTACTCTTTAGATTTTTGCATTTCTCAAGTCCCACACTCTTACTTCTTAGACAGAACTCAAAACTCAGTCATCACTCATCAGCTAGAGTGCTAGACAGCTACCTCCATTTTTCTTCCAAACCCTAATCCCGCCGAACAAAGAATAGTTTTTCCCTCTCAATCTCAGGCTCTCACTCTCACCTAACCATTTTTCTCTTCTTTTTTTGCTCTCAGTCAGCCACATAATGTTTCTTCCAAACCCTAATCCCGCCGAAAAATTAGTAATATTTCCCTCTCAATCTCAGATTTTCAGGCACATAATTTTTCTCTTCTCTTTTGCACTCAGGCACATAATTTTTTTTCCATACCCTAATCCCGCCGAACAAATAGTAGTTTTTCCCTCTCAAATTCTTAGTCTTAAGCTCCGACCTAACCTTCCCCTATTTAAGAACACAAGCTCTCACTCTCACTATCAAGACTTATCTCTGATTCTCAGTCTCACTCTGTAAAAAAGAAAGGCTTTCCTTTCAAGTTCTCATGAAATTCCTAGTACCTGAGACAGTCAATCTCCTTTTCATCTCCGTTCTCCACCGTGGCGGCTCTGCCACTATGTAGTTCTGTCTTTGGTAACCCTAACCCCTATTTTGTTTTAGTTTTATTTTATGGTCACTAAATGTTTCTTGATGATTCTAATTTTTTTTTTTTGGTTATTTTCTTTTAATTTTAGGGTTAATTTAAAAGATTCAGCTTATAAATCTCGAAGGCTTAAATAGTTCCTGGGTATTTTCTCATACTATTTATATCTTGTTTTGAGTTCATAATTTTTTTTTCTTTTTTGTTTGATTTTCTTTTAAGGATTTATTTTTAATTTTATTTTAGTTCACCATGTTGTGTCAAAATTTCATGTTTGTGTTTGATTTTGCTTTTAGTTTTAATGTTTTTTATTTTTAAAGGTTCACTCATGTTGTTTGCTGTATGGTTTTGTTTCTAGGGTTCAAAGACCTGTAAATTTATTTTTTGATCATCCTATTGATTAATCATACTGTTCTGATTTTATTTATATACATATATAATATTTCTTTTTAAGGTTCACTCATGTTGTTTGTTGTTTGATTTTGTTTCTAGGGTTCAAAGACTGTAAATTTATTTGTTGATCATCCTATTGATTAATTATACTGTTGTGATTTAGTTTATTATATCATGTTAATATGTTGTGATTTTAGTTGATTATCTTGTTGTGATTTTAGCACTAAGTAAGCTGCTTGTATAGTTTTTGTTTACTAATATTTGATTGAAATTAGTGTATGAGAATGACTGTGTGTTTAAGTTAAAGGTTGCTTGCATGATTTATTTGTTGTTGATTCCTTAATTACTATGTATATGTGATTGTTATTTATATTGATGTAATTAGATCATGGCTGCTTGTGCTTCTTCTTCCACCCCCTTTATTGAGCCTACTCTTAATTCATGTGCTGAGGCTAATCAACCGAATACACAATCTCCTATTACACCATCAGGTGCTGTACCCCCTCAAACACAAACAGAAACTCAACAAGCTACTATTAATGGTGGTAAAGAGCCTTCTAAGATATGGGACCATTTCTCTAGAATAGAGGGTTGTGACCCCCTTTACCCTAAGTCCCAGTGCAACTATTGTAAAAAGAGTTATAATTGTCACCCAAAAAGAAATGGAACCTCTGCCATGTGGTCTCATATAAAATTTGGTTGTAAGAAGTACCCCTATAGGCGTGATAAAGGCCGAACCACTTTGAGTTACCAAAGTAAAAAAAAAGGGGAGGGAGAGGGGGGTAATGAGCCGGTGTTGAGAAAGTTTAGTGTGGAAAGGTTAAGGATGGCCTTGGCTAGGATGATAATTGTTGATGAACTACCTTTTAGGTTTGTTGAGCATAGTGGGTTCATTGATTTTATGGCAGAGGTAGAGCCTAGGTTTGAAGTTCCCTCTCGGGTTACTGTTGCAAGGGATTGTCTTAGAGTTTACATTAGGGAGAAGGAGAGTTTGAGAAAATTTTTAATGGCTGGTCAAAGGGTGTGTTTGACAACTGATACTTGGACTTCAATCCAAAACCTTAATTACCTTTGTTTGACTGCACATTATATTGATGTTGATTGGGTCTATCATAAAAAGATTTTGAATTTCTGCCTAGTACCTGATCATAAGGGTGAGACCATTGGTAGGGTGGTTGAGTCTTGTTTGCTTCAATGGGGGATTGATCATATTTTTATAATTACTGTTGATAATGCAAGTTCAAATGATGTGGCCATAGAATATCTTAGGAGGAAAACAAAGGATAGGGTAGGTAGCCTCTTGGGTTGTGAGTTCCTTCATATGCGTTGTTGTGCCCATATTTTGAATTTAATTGTGCAAGATGGGCTAAGGGACCTTAATGAGTCAATTGTTAAGGTTCGAAATGTAGTGAGGTATGTAAAATCCTCTCCTAATAGATTTGAGAAGTTTAAGGCATGTGTTGAAAAAGAAAAAATTCAAAGCAAAAGTTTGTTGTGCCTTGATGTGTCTACTAGGTGGAATTCAACTTACTTGATGTTAGAAAGTGCACTAAAGTTTGTGGCTGCATTTGAAAGGATGGAGGAAGATGATGGGCATTTCCTTCGTTATTTTGAGGATCCATCTAGTGGTCCCCCTCGGTTTTTAGATTGGGAAAATGTAAGACTTTTTACAAAGTTTCTTGATATGTTCTATGAGGCAACTTTGAGATTTTCTGGTTCCTTGTTTGTGACTACTAATGTATATTTCCATGAGCTTGTTAGTCTTCAAGACCAGTTAAATCAATTGTGTAATGGTAGGGGTGATCCTTTGTTAAAGGGTATGGCACAAAGAATGAAATTGAAGTATGATAAGTATTGGAGAAGTGTTGATAGGATAAATCTGATGTTGTTTGTGGCTGTTGTGGTTGATCCTAAATATAAATTGAAATATGTGAGGTTTTGGTTTAAGCAATGGTATGACAAGGAGAAGGCTGATGAGTTAGGATTGAGAGTTAGGGAAGCATTGAATAGATTGTTTAAGCACTATAGTGGAGCAATGGAGACCCCATGTGGTGCTAGTGCTAGTGGGACTAATGAGTTTGGTAGTAGTGATGTTGCTACCATGTCCTCCGTGTTAAGTGGCTTTGGTAGTGCAGAAGAAAGGATGAAGAGGTACAATAATATTTATAAACAGCACTTAGCAGATGAGGATAGTGTAGAATGCAAATTTGAATTGGATCGATACTTGTTAGAAGCTAGTGTAGATCCGGAGACGGAAGGCTTTGATATTCTTGATTGGTGGAGGGTGAATTCTTCAAGATATAGGATTCTTTCTCAAGTTGCTCGTGATGTTTTGGCAATTCCCGTCTCTACTGTTGCATCAGAATCTGCATTTAGCACAGGGGGTTGTGTCTTGGATCCTTTCCGTAGCTCATTGTCTCCCAATACTGTTGAAGCTTTGATTTGTACACAAAATTGGTTGAGGTCCAAGGATTCAACTGAACCAATTAACCTACGAGAGGCAATGGATGAAGTGGAAAACCATGAACTTGAATCGGGTAATGTGTTTATGTTTTTTTCTAATCTTTTTCTGCTTTTATTATTTATAAATTCTCTTGTATTTATGTTATTTATTTATTTGTGAGTTATTATTTATATACAATTTGTTTTGTTTTTTTTTCCCCTTTTAGAGCTTGCACCAAAACCCACTGTGGATACAGATTTTGTTCTAGACTGATTTGGAAGGTGGGGTTGTTTTTTGGACTTAGCTACCTAAGGTAACTTAAAAATTTAATGTAATTTGCTTATGTTTGTTGGTTGCTGTTTGTAATGGTGTTAATTGTCATATATTGCTTTCTACTTTCTACTTATCATTATTTTTTAGGGATTAACATTGTAGGAATGGAGTTTTTTGTATATGATGACTTGGAGGCTGGCTGATTGCAAAAAAAATTTGTGGTTGAATTGGTTGGGCTGCTGCTGGTTGCTGGCTGTTGGCTTGATACTTCTTTGCTGCTTTCTGATTTATTTTTGTTTACTAGTTGCACACATGACAACACAAGCACTGAATGAAACACTATTAGTCTTAGTAGACTAGACTGCCTCCATTTTTTGTGAAAAATATGTAGTTGTGTAGTATACCAGTGTATATTCAAGTCCAACATTCATTATGTATATTTGTATTGTGCTTCTCAAGCACTACTTGACTATTTTGTAGTGCTGCACTACTACTCCTCCTTGGGGCTGTGCTACTGTTTATATTTGATGTGATTACTATAATAGAAATATTAATGTTAATGTTGTTGCCATGTTGGAATGTTGTGTCTTGATATTTTATAATTGTGTTTGATTTGGAATGTTGTGACAGGTTTAGTTTTATTAATGTGTTAATGTTTTTAATAATTACATGTTTAGTTTGACAGGTTGAATTTAAGTTAAATTATAGTTGAGACTTGATATATTGTGTATTTGATTTGGAATGATATGAGTTTGGTGGCAGGTTTGGAGTAGTCTTTCTTGTGGTTGAAACTTGATAAAGAAAGACTTAGTTAAAAGTTAAAAAGAAATTATAATGGGCTCAGAATACTATTTTTTTAAGGCTTGAAAGCCCAAAGCTTGGAATAGGAATCTTTAAAAATCCAGCCCATATAACCGAACGAACCGCACCGAACCGCTAAGATTAACTGCACTTTGTGTGGACCAGTTTTTATCTTTCAAAAGTGAGGTGCGGTTAAGCATTTGGTGAAACCGCACCCCACAGGTGTGGTGCAAAAAGTTTCTCCAAAACCGACCGAACCGAACCATGTACACCCCTACATATGGTGATTGGGAAGGTTCGAAATTTGCACCCAAAAATAAGCTTTATCGCAACTTACCGAATTGACGCATTTATTTTTGCCCAGCTTATGAAGATCCATAAGATATTTGTCGAAAGACCATGGGCTTTGGAGAAGGACTCTATTCATATCAACCTCATCAGTGAAAACAACAAGTGCTCTATTGTTCACCAAATCACGAAACTCAAAGTCCCCATCTGCCCTCCACGCACCTCGAAAGGTTCATGCCACCACCTCAAGGTTAATCTTCCATTTTGTTAAGAACCTCGCTACCACTGCAAAGGAGCCATCAACAATATCCTCCTTGTGAGCACACTTTTCCCCCTCTAGATTTGTCAGAGTAAGTTTTTCCCACTGCTTTGTAACCTCGTCCATGGAGGGAGAGTGAAAGATGAAGAGAAGAAGAAGAAATATTGAGAAAGAGAGAACTAAGGAAAAGAAGTTTCACCAGAGCATCTGGGAAAAAGAAGCACTTGCGGTGGCAAGTGAGTGAAGTTAGTTAGTGAAGAAATTTTATGCCTTTTTTTTAAAATTAAAAAAGTAATAGGATATATTATTTTATAAAAAATAATATATATATATATATATATATATATATTTATATATATTGTTTTTTTAGAAACTCTGAAACACCCTTAAACGGTACGCCAAAATTGGCCGATACTGAAATATTCCATTGGACAAACTAAAATTGTATTTACTAACATTGGTATATATGCTCTATCATTGCCGTAACATGTAGTCTATAGCTGGTCAAGTTTGAAGTCCTTAAATTGCTTTATTTTATAATTTTAAGTATTCTTTTCTTCAAAAATAATAAAATATAAAATACCCAAAAAGAATTCTATTTTTCAACCTTTTTCTCATAAAAAAAATAGGAAAATAAATTAATAACTGTCAATACAATTAAATTCCAAATAAATATCAAACACAAGACTAAAAGTTATTTCTTTTCCTCCACTTACCAAGCAAATAAATATGTATAGGATTTATATATGTTGTTAATGTGTTATCTAAGCTTTTGATGATATCTATTTCTATTTCTACTACCCGTTTTTATTGGAAACATAGTATTCTCGAATTTGTAACTTATATACTTTTCTTTGTACTGTTATGGTTGATGACATTGGGGTAACCATTATATTTTATATCAATTATATTCTATTTTATATCAAGAAATACATGACAGTCATGCTCTCTCTCTCTCTCTCTCTCTCTCTCTCTCTCTCTCTCTCTCTCTCTCTCTATATATATATATATATTTAATTTGATAACTGTGGGGCCCAAACGATTTACGGGCCGGGCCCATCTACCTGGGGAAAATCCGAAGGCCCAAGCCGAGGAGGGCTATGGCCCAAACTCGACCAAATAGCCTATGGACATCGCCGAGGACGGCTCAGTCCTCGGCAGACCCAAAGTTCCCCCCCTGAAAGGAGGGCAGAAACGGTATAGGACCGAAACCAGGACAAAAGATCTAAAATATCCAGGGAAAGCTGCTGTTATTGCCATTTAATGCTCTGAACCTGACAGAGCCGCATTCTTTGGCTTTTACAACCATCCCCCACGACTTTGGGGGATAGGCTGATGGGACAAGTATCAATTTTGGAAAGATTGACCCTATACGTGGACGAAGGACAATGAACGCAGGCGAATATAAAAGGAAAAAGAAGTAACCTAAAAGAGGGGTTGGGAAAAATGGCCAGAAACCAGAGCCTCCCAGCCCACCTCCAGGAGAAAGACTCCAGGGGTGTAGGGAAACTTAAGCTCGCACGAACACCGCGAAAACCCACCGCCTGTCAACCAGGGCCTAGCCTTTCAAACCCACGCTCTACAAATGATATTGTTAGGGGCCTTTTCACGTGCGAACCCGACACTGTTACGGTCCGTCACGAATCGCGTCCTTACAATTGGCGCCGTCTGTGGGAAAGGCTTGTGTGTTGGTGTAGGAAGTGGGTCGATAGAGTTTTTTCGTTATATCTAACCGTTGGATATAGAGTTCTAGTATAAAGATCTGTTAGGGACTACGTTTCTTGACTAGGGACAGGGTTGAGGAGCTAGCTCCCTTAAAGCCAAGGTCCCCTGTAAAGAGCAAACTAGGCACTTGGTAGCGTTAACCGTATGGATAAACTCTAGGGGCTTGGCTGAGGAGCTAACTCCCCTAAAGCCAAGATCCCACACAAAGAGAAAACTAGGTTTTGGACAGAACCAAGGCATTGCATGGTCCACGGACCCAAGCCTCAGGGGAAACCAACTACCTGGATGTGGAAAACTAGGTTTTGGACAGAACCAAGGCATTGCATGGTCCTCGGACCCAAGCCTCAGGGGAAACCAACTACCTGGATGAGGAAAACTAGGTTTTGGACAGAACCAGGACATTGCATAGTCCTCGGACTCAAGCCTATGGGGAAACCAACTACTTGGATGAGGAAAACTAGGTTTTGGACAGAACCTATGGGGAAACCAACTACCTGGATGATGAAAACTAGGTTTTGGACAGAACCAAGGCATTGCATAGTCCTCGGACTCAAGCCTATGGGAAACCAACTACTTGGATGAGGAAAACTAGGTTTTGACAGAACCAAGGCATTGCATAGGTCCTCGGACTCAAGCCTATGGGGAAACCAACTACTTGGATGAGGAAAACTAGGTTTTGGACAGAACCAAGGCATTGCATAGTCCTCGGACTCAAGCCTATGGGGAAACCAACTACTTGGATGAGGAAAACTAGGTTTTGGACAGAACCAAGGCATTGCATAGTCCTCGGACTCAAGCCTATGGGGAAACCAACTACTTGGATGAGGAAAACTAGGTTTTGGACAGAACCAAGGCATTGCATAGTCCTCGGACTCAAGCCTATGGGGAAACCAACTACTTGGATGAGGAAAACTAGGTTTTGGACAGAACCAAGGCATTGCATAGTCCTCGGACTCAAGCCTATGGGGAAACCAACTACTTGGATGAGGAAAACTAGGTTTTGGACAGAACCAAAGGCATTGCATAGTCCTCGGACTCAAGCCTATGGGGAGACCAACTACTTGGATAAGGAAAACTAGGTTTTGGACAGAACCAAAGGCATTGCATAGTCCTCGGACTCAAGCCGATGGGGAAACCAACTACTTGGATGAGGAAAACTAGGTTTTGGACAGAACCAAGGCATTGCATGGTCCTCGGACTCAAGCCTATGGGGAAACCAACTACTTGTAGG
>NC_044908.1:58626538-58707422 GCF_001633185.2 Quercus lobata
AATGGCCTTTTCGGTGGACTTAACGCTCACATATAAACATCTGCATTGTTCCTTATACAATGATATATATATATATATAAACAAAAAAAGTAAGAGTTTATATCAATAATATCTTTATACTACATGTAAACCATATGTGAATATGATTGTCTAGATCAAAACCATAAAGCCCAAAGATAGCAGCTTCAGTCTCACAACTAAGAGATTTCCTTGTACTAGTCAAGTCTCATTATTAGCTCCATCTAATTAAGCTTCTACATGAAAAAGAATAAAATTCCCTTAGCAATATATCATTCCTTGAAACACCAACAAAGATATATGTCAGCATAGGCTGAAATGTGTTCATTATAAGTTCACTACAAATTTTTGAAGCTATTATCTCACCGAGGAAAGCCAAAGGAACTTTGGAATTTTCATCAGCCAAAGCAATCCATAGAAGATCAATGTTCTAAGTTACCATCTACTTGACATGCATTAGATTTTTATTTCAAGCAAATTTTAAATATTAATTTTTTTTTTACTAAGTTCTAACGTTTAACAACAAGGAAATAAAATTCAAGATTGAGTGCAAAATATCATATCTTGATACTATCAATTGTTGAACAACCCCAATTAAATAACAAGACATGAAAGAGCTAAAGCTATCAATGTTTTCAATAATCAATTTCTGATTAACAGTACTCAACATCCTTAGACGGTTAGACCACACTATCTTTTCTCTTAACAGAATTTCTTAAACACAAAGATAACTTAATTCTCTATTCCCTTTAATCTATCTCCCTAGTAAGGGGAAAAAAAGGAACTAAGTAAAAACAGCCAAATCTATGAAATAAAAACATAATCAAAATATGTCAGACCGGAGAATCCTATGAGGACATAAGCCCAACACATATAGAAGTAGAATCTCCAAAATTTAGACATTACATGATACTACGCTTAAAAATAAAATGTTTTTGCTTTTGTCCTCAGCCAGTAGTATAACTGAATATCAATAATCAAGTCATATTTTGACAACTCTGAACCTTAATGTTAGAACCCAAAAATCTTAGTGCTGCTTCTAAAGTTTACAGACTCATAGACTAATCAATAAAAATAATCAGATCATTCAAACCCTCAACAACTACACCAAGTCAACATTTTTACATTCAAATAGATATTCCTAGAAGTCCTTCAATGTCAAGGTTTTATACAAGAGATAGAGTAAAGTTAATTATGTTAGAAAGCATGCAAAAAATAAAATAAAATGTTCTCCATTACATTAATTTCCAATTGTGACAAATAGTTGCAGAACTCTTCCACCACTATAGAATGCACAGATGAACATTCCAATTCACATTATGTGCCAAATTGCGAATACCAAATTTTCTAAACAATTGAAAATAAAAATAATTGAAGACCCAATTGAATTTAGTAGCTAAAATGATGCCCACGACATTATCAACCATAACATAAAGCTGTGTTTGGACTGCGCTGAAAACCAGCGCGTTTGCGTTTTTCAGCTTTTTTTTTTTTTTTTTTTCACGCGTTTTTTAGATTTGCAATTACTATTTATGTACTATTTAATGAACAGTAATCGCAAATTTTGACTTTTCAAACTTTTTTTTAGCACATCAGTACTGTTCACGAAGCCACAAATTTCACTTTTCAGCAACTTTTTCATTAAAAATGGGTCTCACGATACTATTCACACATTTAAAAATTATTTTGCTACAGTATTTTTTATCAAGTTTTCAGCGGTATCCAAACGGACCCTAAAAGTCAAAAGCAATGAACATAAGTTATCACAACTAATTCCTACGAATGTAATCCAAGAAGCTGATTTCCAATTCTCTTTTGCACTGAATGTGACCTCAGGACTTGTAAGCACTTCCAACAAGACCAGTAAAGCAATAGCGTACCTAAAGCCTAGTTTATCATCATACACATAAGACCATCTGCACTTTCACCAAATTCACAAAGTTTTATATTCAAAGTACCACCAAACAAATACTGTCCCTAAAGCATTCAGAGTAAATTTCACAAATTAGAGAGATGTCACTTAATCATTGAAAGGCTAGTATTTTCATTGATATAGTTGTAAAGAAACTATTTCTTGTGGAAAGCTGTAGAACATTCTTTTCTTTTTTCTTTTTTTTTAGCAAAGACGATAGAGCTGTAGAACATTCTTACATGTTGAACTCTGATTATAATTTCATTCATTATTTTGTTTGTTTGCCTTTTTGTTCTTTGATTTAGGTAGATTTTGTCCTTTTTAACAATCTTTTCATAAATAGGTTTTGAGTTTAAGATGTTACCCTCCAATTATATGTTTTGTGGAAAGTAATTTTTGTTATCATTATGTTTTAGGGCGGAGGCTGTGTCTACACTTGTAGGCCATACACATTGCGCATCTTCTGTGGTATGGCCACAGCAGGAAACAATATATTCTGCATCATGGGATCATTCTGTTAGATTATGGGATGCCGAGACTGGCAAAAATTTGTCGGACATAGTAAGTGCAAATATCCTTCAGTTGTCTCTGTCTATCTGTTTCTGTTTTTTAATTGTTTTAGGCAATTACATCACAAAAGTTAAAAACAAAGTTGCTAGTTTATCTGTGGTGGGAATGAGAGAGCGTGTGTTTGGTTATCAAAATTTCTTAAAGTGGGCTTATATTGAACACCTTATTTCCATGCCGATTGAAATCACTGACTGGTGGAAGGGTGACAACGTAATTAGCTGTGGTACTGACTCAAAGCTCTGCATTTCTTCTGGAATTTCTGTGCTGTGAGGTAAAAGCTGTTATACATACCGCGATAATTGAATTAAGGACTTACAATTGTAAAAGCCATTCTTTTCCAAGCCTGTGTATTCTGATATTGTCTGCTCTCTCCACTCTTCACACCATCCTCTTCCAGTGTCAGTCTCATCTCAACTGTAGCGATAATCTGATGTGGTCCAGTCAACGCAAAGTTCAGTACTTGCATTAAAAGGAAAAAGAAAAAATAGAGAGGAATTTAATCAATCACCAAGTGTATGAAGCACATGGATAAACCGGAGAGCATAGGGTTGCCTAGGGTTAAAGAGGCAAGGCTTTATATGTACCATATAAATTTAGACTTAATATTTTAACTTTATTATTTTGAATTTCGGTTAAGGTGGCAAAATATGATTTTTTAGACTTACCCACATTTTGTTGTGACCACTGACCAGAGTGGTATGTAAGGTTTAATACCGGAAAAATGGGATTCAGTTGCCCTTGGGTACTGCATTTTAGGTACTGCTGATTATGGATGCAAATTTTTGTTGTTGCCTTCGGGTTTACATCCTGTGCCTTTTAGGAGCAAATTGTCGAGAGGTTCAAATTGACAGCACTCAAGGATTTACTAATGTTGGGGCTTAATAATTTTTGAACTATTTGTTTACGTTTGTTGCTTGAGCTGTTAGTATAACTAGAGTTTGGGAAATGTAGATGAATCAGAAGTTCACGTGAAACTTAAAATAGAAAATAAAGTTATAAGATCATGGTAAATGGAAAGCTGAAACTTTACTTGGTTGACTGTTTCTTTAGAGCAACCATCAATGAGAATAAGGGCCCGTTTGGTTTAGGGGTGTCTCAGTTTTCATATCTCAGTACTCAGTTTTCATAACTCAAACTCAAAACCCATAACTCATAACCCAAACTCCACTATCACTCAAAAAATCCAACACTTTTGTTTGGTCACAAAACTCAATCATATTTCTCAGATTTTAACTTCACTTTTTGCCAAAATGATGGACCCACCCACTGACACTACACAAAAGAATATGGTTGCTACCCGCGTCCCTTTTCTTTTCTACTCTTCAAACCCAGCTACACCGAAACCTAGCTCCACCACCACCAACAGCAAATCCAGAAATCCACAACCACAACCACCACCACCAACAGCCCTCAACACAACCACAACCTCCAC
This sequence comes from Quercus lobata, assembly GCF_001633185.2. Lineage (NCBI taxonomy): Eukaryota > Viridiplantae > Streptophyta > Magnoliopsida > Fagales > Fagaceae > Quercus > Quercus lobata. The sequence continues at coordinate 58,630,471 of NC_044908.1, forward strand.
CAAAAAATCCGAATGAATCAAAAATCCAAACCCACCAACGGCCCTCAACCAAATGTGTTTGATTGAAGAAGAAAAAAAAAAAAAAAAAAGAAGCATCAGGTCTCATTGCATTACAGCCGTCACCGCGTGAAGAAAAAAGAAGCAGCTAAGAGAAGAAACCAAAGTGAAGAAGAAAGAAAGAAAGAAAAGAAAAAAGAAAAGAAAGAAGAAAGCATCAGGTCTCATCACCGGCGAAGCTTCCGATCCCCTATTGCCTATCGAATCCCCGACGAAGCATCAGGTCTCATCAGCCCATCTCTATCTCCATCTCTATCTTCTCCCTCCCTTCAACCCACAGCCACTCACCAACGCCATCAACCACTATCAATCCACCACCACTAACCCAGCCACTAGCCACCATCAACCACTACAAACCGATCCATCGCCACAAACCCAGCAACCATCAACAAAACCCATTCATTAACAAAACCCAGCAACCATCAACAAAACCCATTTATCAACCATCGACAAAATCAAAACCCATTCATCAAAATAAAAATAAAAACCATCAATAGAACCCATCAACCATCAACAAAACCCATTCATCAACCATTGACAAAATCAAAACCCATTCATCAAAATAAAAATAAAACTCAGAACCGACAACAAAATCACGGCGACAAAATCAAAACCCAACACCGGCGATCATGGTCTTGGTGTTTCAAGGCTCTCGCTTTGATTGTGGCGGCGGAACTGGGCTGAACCAGCACCGGCGATCATGGTCTTGTGGTTTTCCTTTTCTGGGTCATTGGCTGGTGGTGGTGGAACTGGGCTGAACCAGAGAAAGGAAGAAAGAAAGAAAAAACAGAGAGAGAGAGAGAGAGAGAGAGAGAGAGAGAGAGAGAAACTGGAGAAAGAAAGAAAAAGAAAAAAGTGGGAGAAGAAAGAGAGAGGATAAAGTAAGAGAGAGGTAATGCCATCAACACATATGGGCCCCACAGAGGTCAAAAATTTACGATCTTGCCATTGAGTTATGTATCTCAGAAACTGAAAACACCAATTTGGTGTTTTCGGTTTTCATCACTCTCACTCAAAATTTTTGAGTTTAAGTGATGAAAACAAGATTAAGAAATCAAGCCAAACAAAAAAAAAATTGTGTGGGTCCCATGTTTTTTGATAACTCAGTTTTGAGTTTTGGATCATATCACTCAAAACACCTCTAAACCAAACAGGCCCTAACTCTCTATATAAAGAGAATTTTTGTTGCTTAAAATGAGTACTATCTAGAACAAAAATCAATCACCTATCTCCTCCCTCATTGAACAAAACTTTCCATTATTATTATTATATGTAATTGGGGTTATTATTATTATTATTATTATTATTATTATTATGTGATAGGGACATGAGAGTAAATTTATACACTTTACATTTTCTATCATTTTATTTTTTCTTCCCAATCCAACAAAAAAGTTTTCTATTCTTTTACTTTTTCATCCGTTCAACTAAACACATGAGCGAAAACTAAGGTTATGTTTGATAATTGCTTTTGTTTTTTGCTTTTTGGTTTTCAGAAACTTGTTTTTAGTAACAGAAATAAAAAATAGTATTCTTCTATTTTCAAAATCAAAATTTTAATGTAAATTTTTTGGTTTTATTTTTTGTTCCCACCAAGATTTGAAGCTTGGACTTCACTTAAGTGCATAGTTACACTTGTTTACTTTGTGTTTTCAAGCTTCCTTAGAAACTGAAAATTAAAAACACCTATTTTCTTGTTTATAGTTTCCTTTCTAAATTTAGATGTGGAAATTGTTTTTTTTTTTCCTATTTTTTTTCAATTACCAAACAAGTTTTAAATCTAGAAAATAGAAATCAAATTTTGAAAATAGAAAACTGGGAAAAAAACAATTCCCAAACTGTGGGGGTCAAAAACACAAAGCTATGATAACTGGCTTTGAATTCAAGATCAACAAAACTAATTTATTGAGGATGGGAGATGAAAATCCACAAGGGGAAGATCACAAAGATAATTGGCGAAAAATATAACTAAATTAAGGCTTTATATGCATAGAAACCGTATTCTCGAGGTACAAACAAAGGTTTTAAAGGATAAATATAACTGAAGATTCTTCTCACTTTCTCTCTCTTGTTGTTCCTTTGATTTTTTCTAGATCTCCCTTCTTGTTGCTTTCCTCCTTCTTTTATAGTCATCCTCGTCTTCTTCTAGCTATCCTGCTCTTAACTAGATTTAGGGGGATACTTGTCACATCAGCATCTTCTCCTGCCATTTCTTGATCATGAAGATAGACTTTTGTGGGTGTTCCCATTGTCCAGGCCAGTCATTCAACATTCAATGTGGCTAACATTAAGTGAGGAAAGCCCTTAATGCGGAGGTGACTATTACACTGGGCTCTGCGTTTTCTTCAACGTGTACCCCAAGAAAGTAGGTGAATAAAGGGTGTCTTCGGAGAAAAGAATGACTTCTTCTCGACTGGGCCATGTTTCCTCTGGAAGATGGGTTTCACGAATTACCTTTGTAGTGGGCCCAAATGGTCTCTTCTTAACAGGAGGTCCTTTTATCCCTCATCAGCCCCTAGGTTGGGCCCATTCCGTGGATGGGATTTCTTAGGACTTCCTTTCGGGCTAAGGTCTTCAAGGCAGATATAGGTCCATTCCCCCACACAAACATACCCTAAATCTTTTTTATCACCTTACGATTCTATATCACACACACTTTTCCATCCCAACCAAATGAAGCCTAAAGTGTTGGTCAATCAATCTTGAGGGGTGGACAATTTTCTCCATTGCAATTAATATTTGAAAACTATTAGTACATTAAGGATTTAATATTTGAAAAAAAAAATCAAAATTCCAATGACAATTTATGTAATAGGTAAGGTTTTGCTGCATACATTGTTATGTGGCAGTAAAAAAAAAAGCAACATGTGTCCAAAGGTTATGTGCAATGTACATATTATTAGCTAGACTCTTAAACACTTGTCCATTTCTTTTTGCTGCCACATAAACCTATATGCAGCAATTGTTGCATATAAGTACGCAGCAAAACCTTTCCTTTATGTAATAGGCAATGATGCATAATTGTGGGCACAACCACAAAATGAGATGTCTACAATAATATATTTTACAACAACCAATCATCGAGATCATATCCCTTCACTTGTCTATCATTTAAATCAAACATACATGAGTGAATTTTTTTTTTTTTTTTCCATCCTCACATCAATCAATCAATCTGAAGGGGCAAACAATTTTCTCCATTGCAATTAATGATTGAAAACGATCAAAATCTCTAGGACCATTTCCCTAAGAAACTACTTTATGTCACATCACTGTACATTATATCAAATTTTTGACCAATTTTATAGGATGTAAAGTTAATAAAACTAATTTTTTAATAAAAAAATCTGACAATCAAACATACATGAGTGAAAACTTTTTTTTTTCCATTATCGCATCAATCAATCAATCTCAAGAAACAAACAATTTTCACCATTACAATTAATGTTTGAAAACAATCAAAATCTCTAGACCATTTCCCTAAGAAACTACTTTATGTCATATCACTGTGCATTATATCAAATTTTTGACCAATTTTATAGGAAGTAAAGTTAATAAAACTAATTTTTTAATAAAAAATTTGACATAAAATACAATGATATGATATAAAGTAGTTTCTTAATTAGCGTGCCCCACAACATTAACATTTCCCTTAGATAGTGTGATGCCCAATATATTTTACAACCACCAATTACCCTGATCATATCTTGAGGGGGCCGGAAAATTCCACTCATTTCCACGTTTAAAGGAACATTCCACACTTTTCCATCCCTGAATAAACAAAGAATAAATTGTCGGCCGCAGATTAATCTTGAGGAGGCGGAAAATTTTCACCATGTTTTAAAACTCTTCAGTACTTCCAAGAATTTAATGATCGAAAACGACGATGGAGACTGGTAGAGTAGTGTAGACGGTGAAATCAAGAAAATTCAATGCTGCCTAAAAAGGATAAAGGATCCTCACGTTTTTTTGTTTTTTTAGTTTCATCACTCTTTTTTTGTCTTCTATATATAGATTTTGGATCAGACCCGATATTTGATATACTTTTAAAAAAAAAACACACAAAACTTTAGAAGTGAGTTCCTAGCTGCTACCATTAACTTGAAAAAAAAATGCCTGTATTCGGTAGGCTAGAGACTGAAGTAGCGGCTAAGGCTCCTGCTTATAAGTTCCACGAGGTTAACAGCAAGAGAATACATGAGACAACCAAAATTTGCCCCAGGTATTTTCAGAAAATTGATTTAAAAGAAGGTGAATGGGGAGGAGAGGGCTCTGTCACGTGCTGGTATTTTGTCATTAGTAAGATAACTTAGATTTTTAATTTGTTGTTCATCTTCTTCATTATGTATCTTTGGATTCTTCAACGTTTTATATGTCAAGGTTGCATGAAATGCTTTTACGTTGTATAATATACATTCTCCTCTTCTACACATTTTTAGTCAACTTTATATTGGGGATTTTGACAATTATATATATATATATATATATATAATGGGAAATTATTACATATTTTATAAATATATAGTTTAGAAAATGTGTAAATTAATATCGTATATAATTTAAACCGTATAATTATGATTGTTTTTAATTGTACTCATGCATATGTATGAGATTACACGCTAGTTTTTCTTAATAGACAAAGAAAATTAATAATTGTGGTTCTATTGAAACAATTTATAGGTATAAAGAACCCGAATCTTCAAGATTTTTATTCCAATTTTTTTTTTTTTTTTTTGAGTAAAAGTCATCCGGATCTTGAAAGGATGGGTTGAACTCTGATGTCCAAAGAAGCAGATTTCAAAATTTTTATTTTTCTTTATAAAAAAATTTCTTCCAAAGGAAATCTTGATGTCCATTTTTTGCATTTTTTTCTCTTATCCAGTCTCTTTTTTCTCTCTACTAACACCACCATCATCATTATTATTATTTATTTATTAGCTTTCTTAATAGTAGGAATAATAAATATATATTTTTTAGAGAGTTTCAACCTATGACATCCACTCTTGATAATAGGCTTAATAGCTTTTTATCATCAGACCAATACACTAATCGATTGTTCGTGTAGGATGGAATCCATGTAATAATAAATATCTTATTGTTGTTGTTATTGTTGTTATTATTATTATTATTATTATTGTTAGTACTTAGTCGTATTATTAGTATTAGTATTAGAAGTTAGAAGTTAGAACTATAATAATAATTGGTAATCCTATTTTTTATTTAAGTATAATCATTATCATTATTATTGCTACTACTACAACAATTATCATTATCATTATTATTGCTACTACTACAACAGTTACTCTAAACTACTATTTACATTTTCATTATCATAGTGAATAATAAACCCTATGAATTTAGTAATAGTGTAATTTTTATGTTTTTATTGTTGTTATCATCATCCCTATTATTATTCTTTGATACAAAGATAGTTAATTTTGGTAGAATTTGAATGATAGATATTTCTTTATTATTTAATTATCATTATTACTACTACTACTACTGCAACAACAATAACAACTGCTACTACTACAATTACTTGAAACCACTCTTTATTTTTTCATTATCACAATAAATAACAAACCCTAAGAACTTAATAATTTGTTTAATTCTTATGTTGTGTTGTTGTTATTGTTATTATTAATATTTTTGTTATAATAATAATAATAATAATAATAATTGTAGGGATATTGGGCCTAGGAGTTCATTATCTATTTGTATATTGGGCCTGTGCCCCAAGTCGAGGACGAGGGTTTGTCCAAGGAGGAGAAATATTTGTCAGAAGAGACTGTGTTAGTGAATAAAGAGGTTAGTTTTGGTTATAATGGTTTAAGAGGGTGGGCCGAGGATAAATGCATCCTCGGCTGGACAAAGCCAAGATTCGAGGAGGTAGTCTGTCGACCAAGGTAACGTTCCAGGAAAATCCGTTGAGGCGAATAAGCATTGCAGAGACATCAGACAGGGAGAAGTCCTAAAATATCTAAGGAGAAAGTTGCTACTACTGCATTAAATGCTCTGTAGTTAACTCTCTGACTGCATTAATGTGGAGGTGATACCTAAACAGTAGCCTTCAACCTTACAGCTACTACCTAAAGACTTTAGAAAGGGGCTGATGGGACAAGTATCAAGATCAACCAATTTGGCCTACACGTGGAGGGTAGAGATGAAAAGGGAAAAGGGTATAAAAGAAGGGGGAGCAATGAGAATAGAGGATGGAGAAATCAAGAGAGAAACACAGAAGCAATCAAGAACTAACTTTGTAATCAAACCTGAAAGAAATATATAAGAACTGATCTCCTCGGACTGTGCCGAGGACGATTTTCTTCAGCATAAACCTGTCTAATTTCATTCACTTGTCATCTGGATCTACTTTAATGTTTGTTTGATTCATTAAAGCCCAGTTTTCTAACTCATTCTCTACAAATTCATTGTTTTGGGTTTTTTGGGCCGAAGTCCATCCACATTTTGGGCTAAGGAACCAAATTTGGTCCTTACAACAACAACAACAACAACAACAACAATAATAATAATAATACAATGCTTAATTTCTTTATCTATTGACGAAAAACTGCCAATGGCCTCCCCAATTGTCTTACTTATATAATATCTCAAATAAATATTGTGGGGCCCAACAATTTTTGGGCCAGCTCCATTTATTCGTTGGAGCCCAAAGGCCCAAGCCGAGGAAGGTTATGGCCCAGGCACGATAATGCAAGTACAAAATAGCATTGGGATACAGCCGAGGACGATTCAGTCCTCGGCCTGTCCGAAGTCTCCTCGGAAGAAAGGGCAAAAATGGTATAGAAACAACTTGGGAAAAAATCTAAAATATCTGTGCCAATAGAAAAAGGTATGCTGGAAAGTGTAACGACCGGGGAAAGCTGCCCTTACTGCCATTCAATACTCTGCACCTGACAGAGCCATACTCTCCAGCTTTTTCAACCACCCCCAACCACTCCGGGTATGGGCTGATGGGACAAGTATCAGTCTTGGAATGTCGATCCTACACGTGGACGAAGGATAAAAAAACACAGGCTAGTATAAAAGGAAAAGTAAGTAATTCAAAGAGGGGGCTGGGAAAAATGGCCAAAAACCAGAGCCTCCCAGCCCGCCTCCAGGAGAAAGACTCTAGGGGCGAAGACGACTTAACCATGTATGAACACCACGAAAACCCACCGTCTAGTGGCTGAGGCCTAGCCTTTCAAACCCACGCTCTACAAATGATATTGTTTGGGCATTTTTACGTGCGAACCCAACACCGTTAAGGTTCGTTACGAATCGCGTCCTTACAATTGGCGCCATCTGTGGGAAAGGCTTGTGTGTTGGCATAGGCGGTAGGTCGAGAGAGTTCTTTTGTCGTTTCTAACAGCTGGTTATAGAGTTCTAGCGTAAAGTTCCGCTAGGGGCTATGATTCTTGACTAGAGGCTACGCTTGGTAGCGTCAATCGCATGGATGGTTCTAGGGGCTTGGCCGAGGAGCTAATTCCCCTAAAGCCAAGATCCCACGTCAAAAAACTGAGTTTTGGACAGAACCAAGGTATTGTATTGGTATGGTCCTTGGACTCAAACCTATGGGGAAACCAACTACTTGGATGAGAAAACTGAGTTTTGGACAGAACCAAGGCATTGCATGGTCCTCGGACTCAAACCTATGGGGAAACCAACTACTTGGATGAGAAAACTGAGTTTTGGACAGAACCAAGGCATTGCATGGTCCTCGGACTCAAGCCTATGGGGAAACCAACTACTTAGATGTGAAAACTGAGTTTTGGACAGAACCAAGGCATTGTATGGTCCTCGGACTCAAGCCTATGGGGAAACCAACTACTTAGATGTGAAAACTGAGTTTTGGACAGAACCAAGGCATTGCATGGTCCTCGGACTCAAGCCTATGGGGAAACCAACTACTTAGATGTGAAAACTGAGTTTTGGACAGAACCAAGGCATTGCATGGTCCTCGGACTCAAGCCTATGGGGAAACCAACTACTTAGATGTGAAAACTGAGTTTTGGACAGAACCAAGGTATTGCATGGTCCTCGGACTCAAACCTATGGGGAAACCAACTACTTGGATGAGAAAACTGAGTTTTGGACAGAACCAAGGCATTGCATGGTCCTCGGACTCAAGCCTATGGGGAAACCAACTACTTAGATGTGAAAACTGAGTTTTGGACAGAACCAAGGTATTGCATGGTCCTCGGACTCAACCTATGGGGAAACCAACTACTTAGAAAAAAGTTTTGGACAGAACCAAGGTATTGCATGGTCCTCGGACTCAAACCTATGGGGAAACCAACTACTTGGATGAGAAAACTGAGTTTTGGACAGAACCAAGGTATTGCATGGTCCTCGGACTCAAACCTATGGGGAAACCAACTACATGAGTTTTGGAAGAACCAAGGCATTGCATGGTCCTCGGACTCAAACCTACTGGGAAACCAACTACTTGGAGAGAAAACTGAGTTTTGGACAGAACCAATGGTCCTCGGAAACCAACTACTTAGATGTGAAAACTGAGTTCTGGACAGAACCAAGGCATTGTATGGTCCTCGGACTCAAGCCTATGGGGAAACCAACTACTTAGATGTGAAAACTGAGTTTTGGACATAACCAAGGTATTGCATGGTCCTCGGACTCAAACCTATGGGGAAACCAACTATTTGGATGAGAAAACTGAGTTTTGGACAGAACCAAGGCATTGCATGGTCCTCGGACTCAAGCCTATGGGGAAACCAACTACTTAGATGTGAACTGAGTTTTGGGACAGAACCAAGGCTTGCATGGCCCTCGGACTCAAGCCTATGGGGAAACCAACTACTTAGATGTGAAAACTGAGTTTTGGACAGACCAAGGCATTGCATGGTCCTCGGACTCAAACCTATGGGGAAACCAACTACTTGGATGAGAAAACTGAGTTTTGGACAGAACCAAGGCATTGCATGGTCCGACTCAAGCCTAGGGAAACAACTACTTAGATGTGAAGACTAAGTTTTGGACTGACCAAGGTATTGCATGGTCCTCGGACTCAAACCTATGGGGAAACCAACTACTTGGATGAGAAAACTGAGTTTTGGACAGAACCAAGGTATTGTATGGTCCTCGGACTCAAACCTATGGGGAAACCAACTACTTGGATGAGAAAACTGAGTTTTGGACAGAACCAAGGTATTGTATGGTCCTCGGACTCAAACCTATGGGGAAACCAACTACTTGGATGAAATGAGCTCAAACCTATGGTAAGGTCAGCTACTTAATAAAGATTCTAAGTTGCTCATCCTCGGCTCAAATACCATAAAAGGTTAAAGCTATTAAAGTTGTTAGGAGGATGATAAAACACTCTATTACTCAGCAACCTGGAAGGGTTGTTCATTTCCGGGTTATATGTCTTCGAATGATTATCTCCTGCACCGCACATAGCATTCAGTTGTCATCTCGGCTATTTTGAGGTAAGTGTTGTTTTCACAGGTCGGCAGTGTTATGCCAGGCAACTTTGATTAAATTCATGATAATAACTTTTCCTTAGCAAAAGTTTTTTACCCTAAGTGTCATTAGTTCAAGTCTGCATTATTGTGCCGAACAGCACTCGTAAAGTCCATAACAGCGTCTTTTTCCTTGATAAGGGATTTCAGCCCTAAGTCTTGTGCTCTAAGGTCGGCGGTGTTGTGCCAGGCCGACTCAATAAGCTCATCATAATGTCCTTTCTTTTTCTTTCTAATAGGGGTTTCAGCCCTAAGTATCACTTGTTCGATTCAGTATTATTAAGTCGGATAGTTTCTATAAACACAAAACAAGATCTTTTTATGCACTAGGATTTCAGTCTTAGACGTCGGTCAAAGTGTAAAAATAGAAAGAATTTACAAGATTGTGTATCTATTCACAGCGTAATCATTTCGGAAATAAAGATATAGAACATATGAAATAAAGCAATAACAATTTTTATTAATATAAAGAGGTATTACAACGTACAAATAAGGGCTTAAACAACCCTATACAGAAGGTGGATTACAAAAATAATAAAAGAAAAACAACAACAATATAACAAGTAAACAGTCCGATGTCCTTTTCTCTCGTCTTCAAAGCCCTTCCAAACTCTGCCCCAGTAGCGTTCATATTGAGAGGAGGACCTTCTTCAGAAGAAGATGGAGGAGATGAAGAGAAAGAAGGAGAAGAAGAAGAGGAAGAAAGAAAAGCGTCATGATGGATCTAGCGGTGGAAAGAAGAAGAAAGAGAGGCAAAAGGAGGCACCAGTGAACGAAGAGAGGAAGAAGCGGGGGCACTTAGTCCCTGCGTCGGTCCTAACTCCTAACACACTGGTGCCATGTTAGTTATGCTCATGAGAGAACGGCTGGTACTAATAATGGGTGTCCTCGGCTCAGTCACGCCGAAAGTTTGACGTGACGAGCCCCTGCTTCAGATTTTGGCTGAAAGGAAAGTGAGACAGATCTTGAGTCTCCGTCATCCCTGCCTTGACCGAGCCATTTCGAGCTTTATTAGAACATGGTGTTTTTGAGAGGGGTATGGTTTCTTCATTACTTATTATTATGGTAAACGTATCACAATTTAATGTATAACTAGCGGGTAAAGTAAACTCTAGAGGAGGCTCAGGATTTCAGATCTCAGAAGGATAAAAAAGGGTCTCTGTACAAGAGCAATAGCCTCCTACTTTTCTTCTTATATGAAGGGCAAAACGGAAGGTATTTAATTCATCCAGATTTCCAAGAAAATCTGTAAACGAGGATGTACCCGTTCCACTTCCCCACATCATCAAACAAACCATCGAATTTAAGTAGTCTCGTAAATAGAAGTCATTAAAGGCGCATTTCGGATAATCAAACGGTGAGAACGCGTCAGGAGTAAATTCAAAAGAATGTCTCGTAGACCGGTACATTTCCTGGGCAGATGGAGAACCGCCAATATTAATAAAAGGCTGAATTAAATGAGCCATAATAAAGGCTTGGTATTACCAAAACCCTCCTCTCCAACCAAGAGGTCGGACAGCAGGGTTTTGAGAGGCTATTGTGGGGTCCAACAATTTTTGGGACAGCTCCATTTATTCGTTGGAGCCCAAAGGCCCAAGCCGAGGAAGGTTATGGCCCAGGCACGATAATGCAAGTACAAAATAGCATTGGGATACAGCCGAGGACGATTCAGTCCTCGGCCTGTCCGAAGTCTCCTCGGAAGAAAGGGCAAAAATGGTATAGAAACAACTTGGGAAAAAATCTAAAATATCTGTGCCAATAGAAAAAGGTATGCTGGAAAGTGTAACGACCGGGGAAAGCTGCCCTTACTGCCATTCAATACTCTGCATCTGACAGAGCCATACTCTCCAGCTTTTTCAACCACCCCCCACCACTCTGGGTATGGGCTGATGGGACAAGTATCAGTCTTGGAATGCTGATCCTACACGTGGACGAAGGATAAAAAAACACAGGCTAGTATAAAGGGAAAAGTAAGTAATTCAAAGAGGGGGCTGGGAAAAATGGCCAAAAATCAGAGCCTCCCAGCCCGTCTCCAGGAGAAAGACTCCAGGGGCGAAGACAACTTAACCATGTATGAACACCACGAAAACCCACCGTCTGGTGGCTGAGGCCTAGCCTTTCAAACCCATGCTCTACAAATGATATTGTTTGGGCCTTTTTACGTGCGAACCCAACACCGTTAAGGTTCGTTACGAATCTTGTCCTTACAAATATATTCACTCCTTTTGATAAATTTAATTTCTTAGAAATTGGTTAGGGTAAAAAAAAGAAAAGAAAAAAAGTAATGCTGTTAACACAGTTTTTTAGTTTTTTCAAACAAATTTAATCATTGTTGAAGTTGTGGGTACATGCATGAGTGTCATATGCCTCCATTATTTACGGATGATTACTTTAGCAATTGTAAAATTTGTTGTGAGAAAATTTGAGTTCGTAGCATTATTGAAAAAAAATGATTATTTTAACCAATGTCATTTTGTACTCATCTAGATGGTTTCCACAAGGACCACCTGCAATGGAAATTAGTAAAAACTAAAAAAATATAAGATTTAAACTAAAATTAAGCTACACGAATCCTAGAACCAATAGATTACATTAAAAAAATTCAACTTGAATGGGACCCAAAAGAAAATACTCCTCTCTCTCGCTCTCTCAAAAAGTATATTTTTCAACTAGTCACTTTATTAATCCATGCACTTCTTCTTAAAAAAATTATAGTGTAGCTCTTGTCAACAAGTTTCATCAAACCATTTTTTTCTCTCTTTTTACCTTGAACTTATTATCACAGGTCATATTTAAGATAAATAAATTTATTTTATGTTTTGCATAATATGCTTTATATACAATTGTTGTTAAAAACTCTATTCTTAATTTGATTTTAAGTGAATTTGCCTACTACTTGTAAAGGATTTTCTTTTTAAATTTTTTTTTATTAGCCAAAAACAATATATAACAAAAAAAAAAAAGTGAAAATCACACAAATAAACCGAAAAAATATTTTTTTTTTACTTAAAATTATCACCTTAAAACTAAAATTCTATCAAGGAGTTTTGAAATGAGAAAAATTATATATAATAGGGATTTGCTTTCGTATTCAAAATTATTTTCAATACCAAGTTTATTAAATTAAGCTTAAACAAAGTCATTAGAACAAAAATTAAAAATAGCCCAAGCCCAAAAATGAAAATTTTTACTGATAATCCAACAAATCCGAAGAACTTCATCAAACATAACCGCAGTTGAATCTGAGAAAAGGACAAGAAGTCGCAAAGGTAAAAGAGCAAATGATAATGAGTCTAAAAACAAACCTGAACAAACTATTTGGGAATGCCTTTTGTCTTTGAGAAAGTGAGGTTTTCTTGGAGATTTTCCTTAGCCCTTTGCTCACCATGTCCTGTTCAACCCCCAAATGTTTATAGATATCTTTGATTTAATATATATTTAATTTATTTACATATAATTTAATCTATGCTATAAATATCATATTTATATACATACTCTACTACCATCCCTAAAACAATTCTCTCTCTCACCAGTATTTTTGTATATACTGTATTATTATAGCATATATTTATAATTTTATTTTATATATTCTTGATCAATGCAGATTTGATTGATAAGTGTGTGTTGTCCAGGTATTTACTTTTATTATATATGTATGGGACAAAATGGGGATATACCCCTTTCGTCGAAAAGCTCCAGCAAAATGCCCCATGATTGAAACTATTTAGGGACATGCCCCTGTTTTAAACTCGATTTTCTAAAACAGGGGCATATCCCTAAATAGTTTCAGACGGGGCATTTTGCTGGAATTTTTCGATAAAAGGGTTATATCCCCATTTTGGCCTATATGTATGTATTTGGCCAACAATATGTTTAAAACGTATCTATCATGTATGGAAAACTATATTATATATATATATATATATAGAGAGAGAGAGAGAGAGAGAGAGAGAGAGAGAGAGAGAGAGAGAGAGAGAGAGAGAGAGAGAGATTCTATAAGGGGTATATCTAACAAAATGGGGATATACCCCTTTCGTTGAAAAGTTCCAGCAAAATGCCCCATGACTGAAACTATTTAGGGATATGCCTCTGTTTTAAACTTGATTTTTTAAAACTCAATTTTTAGAAAATCGAGTTTAAAATAGGAGCGTATCCCTAAATAGTTTCAGACGGGGCATTTTACTGGAATTTTTCGATGATAGGGGTATATCCCCATTTTGGCCTATATGTATGTATTTGGCCAACAATATGTTTAAAACGTATCTAACATGTATGGAAAACTATATTATATATATATATATATATAGAGAGAGAGAGAGAGAGAGAGAGAGAGAGAGAGAGAGAGAGAGAGAGAGAGAGAGAGAGAGAGAGAGAGAGATTAAATTCTTTAAGGATGGGGTGTAAAACCCATGTTTTACACCATCCCATAAGTAATTGTCATATCAGCATTTTACTTAAAATTCAGTACATCCTATCACACCTAATAACATCTCAATAGATTCCCAATTTGGTTGGATTTATATATGGATATTAGAATTAATTGAGTGTGATTGTATTTATTTTTAAATATATGATAAGATGATGTGGCATTTTGAGATTGGAAGGGTAAAACATGGGTTTTACACCACGTCCTTATAGAATTCAATCTCATATATATATATATATATATTAAAGTGAACAAGAATATAAAAGGGTGAAGTTTATCGTGTCCATTCTTGTTTTGATGTTTTTACAATTGATTGTTTTTGTTTGAGACTGTAGATGGGAAAGTTGTAATGTCTATGGAGATATTTGAAAAGGTGGATAACGAAAACCAGTCAGTCACATTCAATGTGATTGGAGGAGTACTCAAGGAGACTTACCAGAGTTTCAAATTCATTGTTCAAGCCATTCCAAAAGATGAGGGGAGTTTGGTCCGTTGGACTTTAATATATGAGAAACTAAATGTTTATGTTCCTGATCCAAATGCAATGCTTCAGTTTGGAATTGATGTGACCGTAGAAATTGATGCATATCTTACCCAGGAGGAGCTGGAAAAAAATACTATAGCATGATGCATATGAAATAGCATAATATGTTTTAGCAAAAAAGAAGAATAATATGTTGTGTAAAATAAAAGTTCGGGAGTATAGGACTTTGTATTATTGATAATATGTACTCATCGTATGTTATATTTGTATGCTAATAAGCACAATATGTTGTGTACTATAAAAGTTCGGGAGAATAAGACTTCCTCGTATTGTTTCTCATATGTACTTTCATGTTATCTTTGTATGCATATGATATGGGTATCTTCCTTTATTGCCTCATGCAGCTTGTTCTCAGGATTGTATTATTGTATACTTTATATTAATAATGCTTCCGGTGTGTGTATTGAAAACTTAATTGAGTAATGCTATAGTCATAAACTATTTTGTAACATTTTTACAAATTAATGTTGTGACAAACTTTTTATTGGTTTTCATCAAAACCAACCACTAACATTACTTTTTTATTTACCAATAATTACTCACCACATCAGTAGTATGTAAATTTTTGTAAAAAAGTTTATATCTCTAACATTTTTCTTATATATTAGAATAGTTAATATGTGCAATAAATGGGAACATATTGGGGCTTACAATTCACTTTGTGACTCATTCCTTTAGTCTAGTGTTCTAAAGATAGACGTCCAAACGCCATCTTAGGCTAAGGATAATGTGGGGACAATATGCAAAATAATCAATGTAAGTGGGCAACATGGAAAGCAATTGTGCATTTTGGAAATACACCTCAAGTGGTCCAATATCGAGATAAGCCTTTTGGTGCGATTTGAAAATGTGCAATCTCGTTGTTTGAAAATCTTAACAAATATCCAAAATTTTAAAATATCACGTTTTGAGATCGCAAATGTGTGTGTGTGTGTGTTTTTTTTTTTTTTTTTTTTTTTTTTTTTAACAATGAAAATATCCTATTTAGAAATCACAAGTGTTTTTTTTTTTTTTTTTTTTTTTTTTTTTTTTTTTTTTTGCAAAAGCAGTGAACCAATGGCCCTACTTTTGAAGAGAAAATTCTAAAGAAAATTGAAAACTTAGTTGATATTGACATGAGGTCAAGATATGAGGTTAGGGATGGTCATAAACTCTGCACGTGGTAGGCCTCCAGAAGAAATGAAGGGCGGATTTGAATTTGAGAGACTAATCAAAATTCAAAATCATTTCCAACCTCATGAGAATCCCCAATATAAAATATCTAACGTCCTATCTCTGTCTATGCTCTGTAGAAGTTGGGTTTTCCATAAGAAGCCAAAAGGCTAATGTATTTATCTAGATGGAGACGTCCCCTCAATAAAAGTCATGCAAGTCAAGCGATGGGTGACAAAAATCAGCCCGTGATTTTTTCTCACCGTTATAAAATACTACCAAGTTGTGGGTGAAAAGTTCATGGTATTCTCCATTCCCTCAAGTTTGAGGACATCATGGAAATTACTTCCCATCTACTTGCAATTGCGGGGTTTTTTGTATTGGCTCTATTGTACAATCAATGGAGGGTGAGAATTGGTAGTCACAAAATTAAGGGTATGTTGGCTCCAGAGGCATCAGGTGCCTTGCCAATCATAGGTCACCTTCATAAACTACGCGGCCAAAACCCAATCGCACAAACCTTAGGTGCTATGGCTGATAAAGATGGTCCCATCTTCATGATCAGACTTGGCATGAAACCTGCACTTGTGATTAGCAGTCATGAGGCAGTCAAGGAGTGCTTCACTACAAATGACAAGGCTTTTGCTACACGTCCAATGTCTAGCCAAGGAAAGCACCTTGGCTACAACTATGCAATACTCGCTTTTTCCAGTTATGGAAAATATTGGCTCAAGATCCGAAAGCTAATCAAGCTAGAACTCCTCTCTAGTCGTCGGCTTGAAACGCTAAAGAATGTGCAAGTATTCGAGGTGGAAACTGTGATTAAAGATTTGTACGCTCTCTGCGAGAGCAACGAGGGCAACCAAGCCAACGTGGTGATTAGTGAGTGGGTTGAGCGCCTAGCCTTTAATATTATTACTAGAATGATAGCAGGGAAGAGATACTTTGATAACTTCAGTCATGGAAATGATGGAGAGGCACAAGCCGCACAAAGTATAGGGAAAAATATTAAAGCCTTCATGTACGCATCTGGGGTCCCTATCATTTCAGATCTAATTCCATTTCTAGGATGTTTTGATTTGCTGGGCCAAGTAAAATCTATGAAGCGTATTGCAAGGGAATTGGACTCTGTAGCAGGAAGTTGGATTGAAGAACATAGTATGAGAAGGCTGAAGGGTAGTGAACCAACCGACAAGCTGGACTTCATCGATGTCATGTTATCCGAAATTCAGGATGATGCATTCGGCTATACGCGTGAAACCATTATAAAGGCAACAGCAATGGTAAGTTATTGTCATTTATCGCACAACTTAATTAATCAACCTTGTTTTTATTTTGTTTTGTAATTTCAATTGGCTCAATTGGGAAATTCTTTTATGTTGTCAAATATAATAAGAGATATAGGCAGGGACGGAGCTACTCTTTAACCAGGGGGCCCATGGCCCCCCCTGGATTTTGAGAAAATTTGTTCTATAGGTATATTTAATTTTCAATTACCCCCCCCCCCCCCCCCCCCAAAAAAAAAAAGAAAAACTTGGTCATCATTGGTCTCTTTTTGCTTATTATCAGCTCACTCCTGACCTTTTGGATCCAAATAAATTTATGGTTGGCCACCCTGTTAACCACTGCACATGCTGCAGCTTGCAGTTCATCTCTGTTTAAAGCAGAGGAGAAAAAAATATGAAGGATCTGAGTATGACTAAAATAATCAAGAGGCACAGTGAGAGAAAGGAAGGTGAGAACAATATGAAAAACATGATTTAACAAAAACATAAACAAGAGAAGTTGGAGAAAAAAAAAAAAAGGTGAAGAAGAAGATTATTAGTGTTAGTTTGGATACAAACGCGTTTGCGTTTGTGCTAGCAATTGCATTTTTTGCGTAGGTCTCGTGTACTGTTCATGGGACCGCAACTACAAATTTTAGCAAATTTTTCTTTGAAATTGGGTTCCATGGGACTACACATTTAAAAATTATTTTACTATAATGTTTTCAGTTTTTAGTAATAAGTGATATTTAAACAGACCCTTAAAAAGCGCACTGATAAAGAAGAGCAAGCAAATATCAAAAAAGTGAGTAACACCTATTTAAAAAAGACCAGATGTGAGGTAAATAGTAAAAACAAGAATGGGTGGGATTGGGAACAGAGAAAGTGATTTATTTATAGTTTACAAAATACCCTATGAGTTTGTTTATTTACAAAAATACCATATTTGCTTTATTTTTAATAGCAATCTAATCATTTTATTTGATTTTTGTAAAACAGTATATTAAATTCATTATAAATTATACTTTATTTAGTTTAATAATGCTGTGTGTCGCATGGGTGTGTGTGTTAATATTTATATTTGATGTTAATTGTGAAATAGTGTATCAGTACACACTAATACCAAAATATTTCATTCCAATAGTAAATCTGAAATAGAATTCAAAATCTTGATCTTAATTCAAATAAATTGTTGATATTTCAATTCCATAAAATTTTAATACCTCAGTTTCCAAAAATTCTTAAGCAAAACTATAAAAAATTGATTAACAAATGAGTTTTATTCAATGCTCCAACCCCCCCCCCCCCCCCCCCATTTAAATTCCTAACTCCGTTCCTAGATATAGGTTGAACCCTTTCTGCAAAGAATATAATACTCTATAAAGAAACATTACTTTCTAATTTGGGAAAATTTTGTTACATACACTGTGTAAAAACTAATAACCAGTGCACTTCTAATTAAGTGTGGCCTCAATTTCATGTTGTAGACTCTCATCTTGGGTGGCTTTGAGACTACATCTGTAACCTTGACATGGCTCCTGTCCATATTATTGAATAACAAGCACGCTTTGAAGCAAGCTCAGGAAGAGCTCGATCTCAAGGTTGGTAGAGACAGGTGGGTGGACGACCATGATATCAAAGATCTAGTTTACATCCAAGCCATAGTGATGGAAACGTTGCGCTTGTACCCACCAAGCCCCCTATCAGTTCCACATGAGGCCATGGAGGATTGTCATGTTTGTGGCTATTACGTCCCAAAGGGTACTCGTTTGCTTGTTAATGTGTGGAAGTTGCACCGAGATCCAAGAATTTGGGAGGACCCAGAAAAGTTTCTACCAGAGAGGTTCCTCACAAGCCATGCAAGTATAGATGCTTCAGGTCAACATTTTGAGTTGATACCGTTTGGGTCTGGGAGACGATTCTGCCCGGGTTACACATTTGCATTGCAAGTATCTTACCTGGCAGCAGCTCGCTTGCTTCAGGGATTTGAGTTCACAACACCATCAAATATGCCAGTAGATATGACTGAAGGGTTGGGTATTACCTTACCTAAGGCAACTCCCCTTGAAGCTCTTCTCACTCCACGCCTTGCTTCCAGACTCTATCAATCCTAGACAGAAATATAAACCATGCTTTCCAAAAGTATCTGTTTTCAATAAGCTTGCATATGCAAGGAGCTTTATAGTTCAATAATGTCGTTTGTCTCCTTTATATGGAGAACTCAGTTCAATATCCATTTGATTGAATGTAATAATAATTATAAAAGGAAAATAAGCTTGCACGCTATTTTGACTTCGTGCCATATGGATGGATATGAGCCCCTAATATGGTCACATTTGACAACTGTAAGTCGAAGGATCATGATCGGTTGGATGGCATCGTAGTTAATGGTGAGGATGGACCTATTGGTTTCAATGTTTTTTAACAAGGATTTTACCAAGAGGCACCCTTTAGGAACTTTTTATGGGAAAAAGAAAAGAAAAAACAAATTTTTTTTTTTTTGCTTTTTCAATTTTCCATAATTTTTTTTTGAAATGGTTTATTAATAGATGTTGTAGGGACACAATTAGTAACGACCCACAAATGATATTGGGGTCATACGTAAAGAGCCCAAACAATATAATTTGTAGAGTGTGGGCTTGTTAGGCTAGACCTTGGTCACCAGACAGCGGTCTAGTCATGGCTTTTATGGAAGTTTATATGAGGGTGGACCTGGCGTGACTAGCAAAACCTTCCTTCGGTACGACCTGTGGGATTTTGGTCCTCGGACCCCATCCAAGGAGCTTAGTGTTCTTCTCATTCTTCCTCTTTTAGGACTTCTTTTTCTGGGGGATCCCCCTCCCCCTTGGTTCTTCTTCCCTTTTATACTAGTATTTACTTTCCTTTCAATGTCCACGTGTAAATTTCACTTTCTGAGGTGGAGACTTGTCCTATCAGCCCATACCTAGAATGGTTGGGAGTAGTTGTAAAAGTTGAATAGCATGGTGAAGAGTATGGACCTGTCAGACGCAGAGTTCTTTATTACAGTATTGGCAGCTTCTTCACTTGTCCTGCCCCTGCACTGAGCTCGTCCTTTCCTTCAGGCGTTCTGTGGGGTGCCGAGCATAAGATCGTCCTCGACCAGATCCTTAGGCCCTTTTTTGGACTTTCATTATGCGTCCTCGGCAATTGTTCTCCTCGGCTTAGGCTTTGGACCCTAATGTAAAA
Organism: Quercus lobata; assembly: GCF_001633185.2. Classification (NCBI taxonomy): domain Eukaryota; kingdom Viridiplantae; phylum Streptophyta; class Magnoliopsida; order Fagales; family Fagaceae; genus Quercus; species Quercus lobata. The sequence goes on from NC_044908.1 coordinate 58,650,601, forward strand.
TGGGTCAGGGTCGCAGATTCTCTGGCCCCACAGATGTCCTTAATGAAAATTATGATGGAAAATAATTCTCCCATTTAAGTAAGATCAACATAATAAACCAAACATGGCAAAAAGATTATAAAATAAACCGAATATGGCAAAAAGATTAAAAAAAAACATGAAAAATAATTAAACACAATTAATTAACCTTAACATAGTCAAACAGAATCAAATATCATGTGAAAAATACCTAAATAAAGAAAAACAAGAATTTTGTCCTAATCTGGGTTCGCGGTGTGTACGCATACTCTCGATGGATGCGTACGCATCCTTTAGCACAGATTTGAAAAATTACAGTTTTAGAGATTAATCAAACAAAGATATAATATGTGAGATCAAACAAGCATGTTAGAACCCTAAACACAAAACTAACATGAAGCAAATAAAACAAACATCAACATAAACAAATAATTTAGAAACAAAATCAAAGAATTAAACTAAACTACATTAAATAAATAAACATGTTAAACTTTACATAAAACTAAAATAACAAACCAAGAACAACAAGAACAGATTATAATCAACCTAAAATTAGATTAGAACATATAAAAAAGATCATAACATCAATCAAAACATGATAAGAACACTTATGATAATATCAAGCAAAGAACCATGTGAATCCTATATAGCAAAGTGAGAAATCATGGAAACAGACTCACCTTGGTTTAGAATCACAAATTTGAGATAGTTTAACTAGCCCCTCAGTGCCTACAACACAAATATTAGATTGAGAGAACAAGAATAATTAAAGAACACAACAATAGTTAGTAATCATAATTCAAGAACAAAATATTTTGAAAATGTTGTAGAAAACAATTTGAAAAACAAACTTTCTTCCTTGGAACTAACTAAAGAGAGCTTTTATATTTGTAAAAAACGTGCAAAGGTGCTATGTTAGGGTTTTGAAAAGAGAAAATAGGGTTTTAGAGAAGATGGAGGCCAAAAAATCACTCTCTCTTTTTAGGTTCTTAAGACTTAAGATTTTATGTATTTAGAACTCTAATTTGTATTGTTGGCAAACCATGATCAAAACAATGTGTTTAGAAGTGTTTTATTCTTGCTCAAAGTTGTGCATTTATGTGAAGTTGGAATCGAGCAAATGCAGGAAAGCATTATGCATTTTGGCCTGGCTCGATCGATTGAAGCTTAGGCTCAATCGATCGAAGCTCGGACAGAATGTTTTTTCTGTAGAATTTCCAATTCAGCCCTAGTTGTTTTAAAACATTTTTAGGGTTTCTAATTTGTCCTAAGTATAAAAGGCAAACCCTAGCCACGTTTTAGTGTTGCTCATATTGCGGTTTGTGTAAATCTCTTATGAGATCTAGAGGAGCTTTTCTTTACACAAACTTAGGGTTTTCAGTAAGAAGATTTATCTACACCTTGATGATCAACTTGGTTACTGCCATTGAAGCTTAAAGAAAACACAAGCGGGTGTGCTTATATCTGGTGGTGAATCCAAGAAAGAAGGAGTCCGTGGATTCAGAATTTGCACGTGGTCGTGTCTGTAAGTTCTACTGGTTGGTAGTAATAAGAAGTCGAGCGTGGGGGCTTGTAAGTCTTATTGTATGAACTTTGATTCTTTCAAGATAGTGGATTCAAGTTTACCTTGAGGATAGTTAGGTCAAATCCTCACCAGATTTTTACCGGTTTGGTTTCCTAGGGGATCATATCTTGTGTTATTTATTTTCCGCTGCTTTTCATGATTTAATCTTTGTTATTGTGATAACCTAGACTTGTTAAATTGAACTAAGTAACAACTTGGCTAATTACCTAGGTTAAATCAATTGTTTTAAGGGGTCTAAAAACTATCATCTCTAACTAGGATTTTGATTGAAGACATAAAATGAATATTTATAAGTTAAAATTAGGGTTTTTGGGGCTTTTTAATGGTCTTTGGACGTTCCCAGGGGTCTAGGAGCCGGTCCATATCAAAGAATGATGTTTTGGGCCCTTAAAAATAAAGTTCCACTGCCCAGAAAATCACCCTGCATACGCATCTTTCGAGGGTGCGCATGCACCCATGATTCTTGCGTACACATGCCCTAATTCTTGACAGTTTTGATGGCCTGAATTCAAATGATCATAACTTACTCAATATAAATCCAAATTAGGAAAAATTTGTGTTCATATTGAAGCCTAGTATTCTAATTTCCAATGAAAGAAACCTCACTCAAAAATTCTTTGTGGATCAAAAGCTATGGTCAAAAAAGTGAGCAAAAGTCATTTTTCAGAATTGTTTTCAATGTGATTTGAGCACTTTTAAGTTGTGAAATGTGATTACCTCCAAATTATTGTGAATTCTCTAGATACTTTTGGTTGACATATGTCAAGCACATCATTGGGGCCAGGGACCAAAATTTATTAATGGGTACATAATGAGGTGTCTACACCCCCTTAACAATATTATTGATTATTTTAAGAGTAATGCTAAAGCCACAAAATTTTCTTCAATAATTTTTCAAAACTTCTAATGTGGTAAATTCTTATTGATTCACATTTAGGCTTATCACTAACATCGCTTTTTACTTACTAATAACTGCTCATTACAATAGAAATTTGTAAAAAAAAAAAAAAAATTGTAACTTTAGCATTTTTCCTCCTTTTAAAAGCTATAAAAAAAGATTTATAGATCTAAAATCTAATACAAATATTCGTTTAAAAAAAATTAGCCCAACAACAAAAATTACTAATAGTAAAGTTAAAAACAATGAAGCTAAATTAACCAATTTTACCAAAAAGGAACAACCCGGCCCTTTTAAAAATTATTTAAAAAAAAAAAAAAAAAAAAAAAAAAAAAAAAAAATTGTCCTTACTAGGAAGGAGACAAACACATAATAAAAAATGAAAATCCCTTTAGCAGTTATGTAGCAAAATTGGATGCTGGAGCCGTTGCATGCAATTTTATTTATTTATTAAATCACTAAAATCCTTAAACCCTTCAATTCCTGTTAAAGACATGGTTCTCTCTCTCTCTCTCTCTCTCTCTCTTTGTAGTATATCATTGCAATCATAATGTATTTGCATCAAGTCTCTTCTCTTGTTATTCCATTTCTAATTCTTTTGTTATTCCATTGTTTTCCAAGAACATATTGGTAAGTCTAAATTAGTTTAATTAGGGTGTTAGGTGCAAATTGCAAACTAACCTACTATTATATACATGCTGTGGGGTCAAAGAATTTATGACCCCGGCCCACTTTATACTAAGGCCCAAGGTCCGAGCTGAGGAGAGATATTGCCGACGACACACAATGAAAGTCCAAGCGGCCTAAGGATATGACCGAGGACGATCTTGTTCTCGGCATCCCAGAGTGCCCCTAAAAGAAGGGGCGAGCTCAGCATAGGAGCGGCCCAAGCAAAAGGCTGTCAATACTGCAATAAAGAACTCTGCGCCTGACAGGTCCATACTCTTCACCATGCTCTTTAGCTTTTACAACCACCCCCAACCACTCTAGGTATGGGTTGATAGGACAAGTATCAACCCTAAAAAGCTGAGCCTACACGTGAACGTTGGAAGGAGGGTAAATGCTAGTATAAAAAGGAAAGAGAGGCAATACAGAGGTGGGGGACAAATCGTCTCCCGGATCATAGAACCCTAAAAAAGGAGGAGAATAAGAGCATGAGCTCCAAAAGATTCTCGGACGAGGTCTAACGACCGGAGCCCCCCAAACCGTGCCGGGATAAGGGTTCAGTAAGATACGCCAAGTTCTCCCTCATGTAGGTTATCAGGAAAACCATGACTAACCACTGTCCGGTGACCAAGGCCTAGCCTTTCAGCCCACGCTCTACAAATTTTATTGTTTGGGCCTTTTAACGTACGAACCCAACACACCAGTCTGGAGTCGTTACAAATTGAGTCCTTACACATACAATACTACAACAAAACTTTTTCAGGATTATATTGGGCAGTATCAATATTACAACTGACCATACTTTTGTCACATTTAGAATTTCTTTTATTTTTATTTTTACTCACATTTGATGGTTCTATCGTCACATTAAGTAGTTCCAACCAGGGGCGGAGGGAGGGGGGGCGAGGGGGGGCACCTGCCCCCCCTGAACTTTCAAATTTTTTTAACTAATATGACCTAAAATACCATCTTTGCCCCACCTACACAAAAGACAAAAAAAAAAAAAAAATCTCAATTAAGTAAATTCACGTTACCTTTCCAACTTTCCTAGTAGCAGTTGACTTCTACTCCTAATGGTGGTACAATTCTATATATAAAATCAATGGGCCCCACTTAGTAAACTTGATAAACTAAACCAAGCTGCCTGTAGAATTTTTTTTATGCTCTACCAAGCCGCCTGTAGAATTCTATTATTAAATGAATTCACCTTATTCAATAAAACCGTGGGTCCCACTTGGTATTGATTAAAAAAAAAAAAAACAACAACAACAACAACTTTGCTACCCCTACACGGAATAGGAATCAGAACTAGCATAGAACTCTTAAAAAAAAAAAAAGTATATATAATGCAAACAGAGCACGGCCTCCCATCAAAAAGAAAAAAATTTCTTTTCAAACCAACCTCTTTCTTTGGATCTCAGAGTTTTTGTGCAGTTTTTAAAAGCATTCAAGTTGGGTTTTTAAGTCACACATTCAAATATTCATAGGTATGTATATTCTTAATACTTTTGCTTTAATTTATTTGTTTATTTAATTTTTTAAAGAATTAAATTATATGTTTAAACTGTTTATATTTAGATGAATTGATTTGACTATTTTTAACCATAAATTTATAATTCAAATTATATATTTAAACTATTTGTATTTATAATGATCTCTTAATTTGATTATTCTTAATCATAAATTGTAATTTTTTTTTCTTTATTTTAATGATATGACATATATATTTATAGTTAATTGAGATTATGGAGAATCCTGATCATAATAATGAGTCCGGATCAAATCCTAAACGAACTCGTATCGAAGTGGATGTTGCAAATCTTCCCACGGATCCTGGTTTAAGAATAAAAATTTCTAACTATCATCCTAATGAAAGAGATCAAATTAGAAGGCATTATCTACAAAATAAAGCTTGTCAACCAGTTAACCATGATTTTCGACAAAGTCAATTTGGCAAAACAAAGCGTCGATTTAATCCAGTGTGGTTCAAAGAATTTCAAGGTTGGTTGGAATATAGCATTACCAAAGATGCTGCATATTGTCTATATTGTTATCTATTTCGACCTGATACTGGTGATCAAGGAGGGGGAGACTTATTTGTTACTGAAGGATTCAGAAATTGGAAAAAAAAGGAGAAATTACAGAATCACGTTGGGGATCACAACAGTGCACATAATATAGCTCAAAGAAAATGTGAAGCTTTGTTAAACCAGAGACAAAGTACTCAAACAGTTATAAACAAGCAATCAGATGTTGAGAAAAGGGAATATCGGACTCGTTTGAATGCATCAGTGGATTGTATTTGTTTTCTACAACGACAAGGATTAGCATTTCGTGGCCATGATGAATCTAAAGACTCCAATAATCAAGGAAATTTTCTTGAATTATTACGGTTTCTTGCAAATCACAATGAAGAGATTGATAAGGCAGTTCTTGAAAACGCTCCTGAAAATCATCAAATGACCTCTCCTGATATCCAAAAAGAAATAGCAAATGCTGCAGCCGTTGAGACAATAAATGCTATTATTAAAGATATTGGAGACTCATTATTTGCTATTATAGTTGATGAATCACGTGATATGTCTACTAAAGAACAAATGGCAATTGCTTTGCGCTATGTGGACAAATTGGGACATGTGAATGAGCGCTTTCTAGGCATTACACATGTTAATAATACATCAGCAGTGACACTAAAGAGTGCAATTGAGGAAGTATTTAATAAACATAGCTTAAGCATTAGTAGATTTCGGGGACAAGGCTACGACGGGGCAAGCAACATGTGAGGTGAGTTAAATGGACTAAAAACTCTTATTTTGAAAGATAATCCTTCTGCCTATTATGTCCATTGCTTTGCACATCAGCTTCAACTAACATTAGTTGCAGTAGCAAAAAATCACATCCAAATTGCAACCTTTTTTAACTTGGTTGCAAAGGTATTCAATATTGTTGGAGCATCATGTAAACGTCGTGATATTCTTCGCGAAAAACGTAATGCTGAAGTTATAGAAGCACTAAAAAATAATGAAATTTCAACTAGTCGTGGCTTGAATCAAGAAATGAGTCTAAAAAGACCTGGAGATACACGTTGGAGTTCTCATTATGGTGCACTTGTAAATCTTATTCACATGTTTTCTTCTGTAATTGATGTGATTGAAACTATTATAGAAGATGGTTTAGATTCTGATCAGAGAGCAGAAGCAAATATCTTAATTGGTTTACTCCAGACATTTGAATTCGTGTTTGATTTACATTTGATGAAAGGTGTGCTTGGCATAAGTAATGAGTTGTCACAGGCATTACAACAAAAAGATCAAGATATTGTGAATGCTATGAAGTTGGTTAACATTTCAAAGCAACGTTTACAAGCCATGAGAGATGATGGGTGGAACACTTTGCTAGAGGAGGTTTCTACATTTTGTGCAAAAAATAATATTGATGTTCCTGATATGGATGATTTATATCAACCTCGGTCACGACGAAAAGCTCAAAACATGAAAAATTCACATCATTATCAAGTGGAGCTTTTTTATACTGTTATAGATATGCAACTTCAGGAACTTAATAGTCATTTTGAAAATTCTGAATTATTACTTTGTGTTGCGTGTTTGAACCCAGATAACTTATTTTCAGCATTCAACAAGGAGAAATTGATTCGGCTTGCTCAGTTTTATCCAAGTGATTTTTCAACAGTTCAAGTTTCTTTCTTGGATAACCAACTTGAGACATACATCCATGACATGCGGTCCACTGAAGAGTTTTCAGTACTTAAAGGAATTGGACAGCTTGCTGAAAAGATGGTAGAAATGAAAAAGAATGTTTCATATCCATTGGTTTACTCATTAGTGACTTTGACATTGATCTTACCAGTTGCAACAGCTACTGTTGAAAGAGCTTTTTCAGCAATGAACATAATTAAAATCGATTACGCAATCGAATAGGAGATCAGTGGATGAATGATTGCTTAGTCACATATATTGAGAAAGATATATTCAAAACTATTGAATGTGAAGAAATCATGCAGCGGTTTCAAAATATGAAAAATCGTCGAGGGCAATTGAGTAAAATAAGCTAGGTGTGAAAAAATAAATTAAAGTTTACATTTTATGTTAGATTCTGTATGACAATTACATTATCATATAGTTGTTTACTTATTTTGTTATTAATATTGATTAATTTTTTACTTCCAATCTTGCCTTTTAATCTTGCCCCCCCTGATCTAAATTCCTGGCTCCGCCACTGGTTCCAACATCACATATAATTGTATTTTTTTCATATTTGATGGTTTCCTTATTTTTTTTGTTTTCTCACATTTGATAGTTTCATTGTCACATTAAACATTACTAACATCACATATGATATGACCGTACCCAACCTAACCCAACCCACCCAATAATCGACAAATATATAACAAAGATACCCCCCAAAACCTAAAGAAAATGACTAAAATACCCTTGAAACTTATAAAATAACTAAAATACCACTGAAACCCTCTAAAATTACCAGAATGCCTTTAGAACCTAAAAAAATTATCTAAATACCCGTAGAACCTAAAAAATGACCAAATGACCTTGAAACCTAAAAATTACCGAAGTGACCCCTAAACCTAAAAAATAACTGAAATACCCTTATAACCTAAAAAAAGATTGTAATGCCCCCAAAACCTCAATAATTATCGAAATACCCTCGAAACCTTTAAAAAAATTATATATCTTAGTTTTGTATTATAAATATTAGTACTTTTCCCCCTTCAATCTGCATTTTTTCTAATTCTTTTGTTATTCCATTTGTTTCCCAAGAACTTATTGGAAAGTCCAAATCAGTTTGATCAAGTGTTGGGTGCAAGTTAATAAATAACCAAAATACCCCTCAAAAACATTTAAAAGGAGTAAAATATCCCTAAAACCTTGAAATAACCCAAACACCCATAATGACAGCGATGATAATGATCACAAAAATCCCAAGCTTTTCTTGGCCTTGATTTTGATTGGGCTAAGCTTGATGCTAACGGTGTTGGTTGAGACAACATTTACGTTTAGGCCCATTGACCTAGCACATGTACGTGCTTCTATAAGTTGGGATAATTTCAAATTCAATTAAGTTAGCCCAACACTTTAATAATATTTTGTAAAGTCCAAGTTGAAACGATGGTTTCCTTTTTTTATATTAAATATATGTTAAATAAAATTACTAAAATAGTTAGCTTTAAATGAAACTCTAATATTAAAAATTTCAATTAATTAAAAAAATCTTCTAGTCAAAACTGTGTTAATAAAAATTTTAAAAGATCTAATAAAAGATTGTGGGGAAAGATTTGTGCCTTTATGTCATATAATGATTGGTATTTTCCGAATAAAAGAAGGCCACTTGGCTGAAACTTTTGCGATTGTTGCTTTGTGCATTTGGAACAATCAAAATGCAAAACACCATGACAAGGTTATGACAACCTGCAAAATTTATAGTAGAGCAGTGGAATTGATGCAAGAGTACTGATCTGTGATATTCATGTTTTAGCCAAAAAGGTGAACATTGAAATTGCTAACAAAACATTCAGAAACTGCATAAAATAGAAGAGAAAGAGAAAGAATGGCCTTTTTGGTGGACTCACTCACATATAAACAACTGCATTGTTCCTTATACAATTATATATATATATGAAAAAACAGAAAAAGTAAGTTTATATCAATAGTATCTTTATACTACATGTAAACCATATGTGAATATGTTTGTCTATATCAAAACCAGAAAGCCCAAAGATAGCAGCTTCAGTCTATAACTAAGAGATGTCCTTGTACTAGTCAAGTCTTATATTAGCTCCATCTAATTGAGCTTCTACATGAAAAAGAATAAAATTCTCTTAGCAACATATCATCCCTTGAAACACCAATAAAGATATATGTCAGCATAGGCTGTAATGTGTTCATTATAGGTTCACTACAAGTTTTTGAAGCTATTACCTCACTAGGGAAAGCCAAAGGAACCTCGGCGAAGCACGGTGAAGCAACCCTAAACCTTGGTGAAGCACGGTGAAGCCAAAGTTAAATAAGATGAAGAATGGTGAAGCAAAATAAAGGACATTTATAGTTTCATGAAAAGATGCCAAACACTAAGAATATTACATCACACACACATTGATTAGTCATGTCAAGATCAAATAGGACTTTCATTGGGACGTAATGTATAGAGGAGGAATTTAGAACATAGGGTATAGGTAAAAATAAAAAGTGTTCCCAAGAATGATTAGAGAGACAACTTCTTTTAAGTATATGACAATTGATTTATCCTCTCAAGTTTATTGAATATTGCACTTTCACTTTCTTTCTTTTTTCTTCAAAATTTCATCAACAAATTCATTCTCTATTTCTTCCTCTTTCACTTTTTTTTTTTTTTTTTTTTGAGTGAGTCCTCCTTTTCTTCCAACTATTTCACCACAAATTTACTGCAATAAGACAATTTGATTGCATTAATTCTTAGAACACTTTAGGAAAGGGTTTGAGAAAGAATGGCCAAAATAATAGGCTCAAATGGGTGACTAGCAGTAATGTATCAAGAAAGAAAATAATAAAGGCCTAAAATTAACAAAGATGGCCTAAAATCATCTCTTAAGGATTGGGATAGTTCTTCAAAATCCATGACTTTAATATATTCAAGTGTGGCATAAAATTGATGAATTCTTAGCATTCAACCAAATCAAAGAATAATGAGACTAAGCAACAACAAAGTTATGTGCTTCCAATTGAAAAATGAGATCAAAAGAAAATAACCCTCTAAAAAAATGAATGGCTCAAGAACTCACTTGGGTTATTGTCTCTACATTTTATTTTCAAGATTTTCAAAGTCATCTCTATCTCTCAACCAAGAAACATGTTCATGTGGCTAAAGTGCATGTGCGTAATAGTTGAGCATGAAAAATAGTAGAATTCTTTAGCATAAAGAACTTTGACTTAAAACTCTTGCTAAAGTAGCACTTCTTTTTTTTTCTTTTCTTTTTTTTCTTTTTGAAAATTGGACTAAAAAACCCCAAAAAAAAATATTTTAACTTAAAATAAAACCAAATGCAAATCATCTCAAGTTCCTTCCCCCAACCTAAAACTTAGATTGTCCTCAATAATAACAAGAAAAAAAAATAGAGTAAAGATTACAAAGAGTACCTTGAAGAGATGAACATAAATGAACAAAAAAAAAAATTAACACCTACAAAAGGGGTTAGAAAACAAAACAACAAAAAATAATAAAAAGAAAACAATTTTAAAATACGACACAAACACTAATGCTAATTGCTTAGCAAGTCTTGATAAATGGGATCCTCCAAATTAATGGATTCCTCATCTTGTGAAAAATTCTCAAGAAATGGTTTAAGACGTCCATTCACCTTAAATATGTTACCGTTCTTAGGATTTTCAATTTTTATGGCACCATGGGGGAAAACATATTTAACAACAAATGTAACATAGAATTATACAAAAGAGCTTTTTGAGATGTGTCAAAAGATTTCCTTAAAATTTGTTTGTCATGAAAAACCCTCATTCTTTCTTTAGAAATCCTAGAATTCTCATATGCATCACGCAAAATTTCTTCCAACTCATTCAATTGCAATTTTCTCAATGAACTAGCCTTGTCTAAGTTAAAGTTAAACATCTTTATTGCCCAATATGATTTATGCTCCAATTCCAGAGGCAAGTGACAAGCTTTACCATAAACAAGTCTATAGGGAGACATACCAAGAATATGCTGTATGCCCAAAGTGCATCATTCAACCTCAAAGACCAATCTTTGATTTGGGATAACCGTCTTTTCCAAAAAAAAATTAATCTCCCTATTGGCAAGCTCAACTTGTCCACTTGTTTGTGCGTGATATGGGGTGGCGACCTTGTGTGTTATGCAATATTTTCTCATTAATGCCTCAAAAGTTTGGTTGCAAAAGTGCAAGCCCCCATCACTAATAATTTCCCTAGGGGTGCCAAACCTTGACAAAACATTTTTCTTTAAGAATTTCAAAACAATTTTGTGATCATTCTTTTTGCAAGGAATAGCCTCAACCCATTTTGAAACATAATCTACAGCCACTAGAATGTAAAGATATCCAAAAGAAGGAGGGAACGGACCCATGAAATCTATGCCCCAACAATCAAAAGTTTCAACAACTAAAATTGGGTTTAAAGGCATCATATTTCTACGAGTTATTCCCCCCAACTTTTGACAAGACTCACAAGATTTGCAAAAATGATGAGTGTCTTTAAACATATTAGGCCAATAAAAACCAATTGCAAAATCTTTGCATCGGTTTTCCTTGAAGAAAAATGGCCTCCACAAGCTTCATTATGACAAAAGGAGATGACACTAAATATTTCATTATCAGGGACACATCTCCTAATGATTTGATCTGGAAAGTACTTAAATAAATAAGGATCATCATAGAAAAAATTGTGTACCTCAACAATGAAGCATTTCTTGTCTTGAGCACTCCAGTGAGATGGTGTTTGGCCTGTGACAAGAAAATTGACAATATTAGCATATCAAGGCAAAGTAGAGATGGAAAACAATTGTTCATTAGGGAATGAATCCCTAATGGGCAATGCATCCATGGATTCATTAAAAGTGAGGCGCGACAGATGGTTTGCCACCACATTTTCTACTCCCTTTTTATCTTTGATGGTGATATAAATATTAAATTCTTGTAGTAGAAGAATCCATCTAATCAACCTTGGCTTTGCATCCTTCTTTGAAAGAAGATATTTTAAAGCTGCATGGTCAGTGAAAACAACAACAAGAGAGCCAAGAATATATGAACGGAATTTATCTAAGGCAAATACCACAACAATTAACTCTTTTTTAGTTGTAAAATAATTCATTTGAGCTTCATTCAAAGTCTTACTTGCATAATAAATTACATGAGGTTTTTTATCCTTTCTTTGCCCTAAAACAACTCCAATCGCATAATCACTTGCATCACACATAATTTCAAAAGGTAAAGTCCAGTTTGGTGGTTGCATGATAGGTACAGTGGTAAGCATGCCTTTTAGCTTATCAAAAGCTTCTTGGCAAGCTTGGGTCCATTCAAAGGGAGTGTCATTTGTTAGGAGGTTACACATAGGTCTAGATATAAAACTAAAGTCTTTTATGAACCTCCTATAAAATCCAGCTTGTCCTAGGAATGATCTCATGTCTTTAACAGTATTAGGTGTAGGCAAATTAGCAATCAACTCAATTTTTGCTTTATCCACCTCTATGCCTTTTGAAGAAACAATGTGGCCTAATACAATCCTTTTTGTGACCATGAAATGAAACTTTTCCCAATTTAATGGTAAATTCTTTTCTTCACACCTAGTTAACGCTTTTTGCAAATTAGAAAGGCATTCATCAAAAGAGTCACCAAACATAGAAAAATCATCCATGAAAACCTTTAAATAATACTCTACCATGTCACTAAAAATACTTAGCATGCATTTTTGAAAAGTGGCAGGTGCATTACATAAACCAAATGGCATCCTCCTAAATGCAAAAGTACCAAAAGGACAAGTAAATGTAGTTTTCTCTTGATCTTCAAGTGCAATTTCAATTTGATAGTACCTAGAATACCCATCTAAAAAGCAATAGTACTCATGACCTGCTACTCTCTCTAAAACTTGATCCAAGAAAGGTAAAGGGAAGTGATCTTTCCTAATGACTGCATTCAAGTTTCTATAATCAATACACATGCGCCAACTTGTGGTGACACTGTGAGAGACCGCACCCCCGGCCCGTTTTTATGATGTGTTGGGTCAAACCCACGTGAATGGATGGAGTCGTGTTATTGCCTCTCAAAATGGAGGTTCGACTAGTTATATTTTTTCCCTTTAGATTAAGGATTTTACAATGGAGTCGCCACTTATTTAATTATTGGAAAAATAAGAAAACCATGAATGAAAATTCCTCATTTTATTAATTTGAAATTGAATTTACATTGATCATAGGAAAATTACATGGCTTTGGTCCTAGATACAATCTAAGATAAAGTACATGGCTTTATTTCCTAGTTACAATCTAAAAATCAAAAATTACATGGATAAGTATTTGATCTACTAACCCTTGATCTAAGCTCGGAGGCTATGTTACAAGATGGGAAGGTGTTAGGCACCCACCTTGCCCGGTGAAACCGGTCTTCTAGACTATGGTGGCCAACATTCATATCACATCATCCAATATGTCAATCAATTTGTATGTTGAATTTAATGTGTGTGCATGTGATAAACCCTAATTCAATTTATTAAGCATGGCATTTGAATTGAAAAATAAATTCTAGTGAATGTGTGTGGATAGTGATAACCTAGATTCAAGGATTTGAAAGAATTACTAAACAAACATGTTTTTCATATTTTTGATGTGGATTTAAGATTAAATCTAGTAATATGCATGAACATGTGATGAACAACTAAGAACATGTGAAGAACACATAAAAACAATTAAGAACATTCAAACATATTCAAGAGAATTATCATGCTTTAATCTTAAATTCTCATCATGACAATATAAGCAAACAGTTAGGGAAGGGGATTATACCTTCATGCAAGATCCATATGATGGAGGAGGGGATTCTTAATGGAGGTCCTAAGGGTGGAGGAAAAGAAGAGCTAGGAGAGGAAGAGTGAGTCTCACTTAATACCTTGAGTCTCAGGAAGATCAAGATATGACAAGACTACTCAACTTCACTAGAACTCAAGAGAAGAGAAGAGAGGGGGATTTTTTGTGTCCTTTGGAATGAAGGAGAGGGGGGTTTATATGGTAGTGGTGGAGGAAATATGAATGGAATGTCATTTAATGAGAGTTGACAAGGAATCATGAATCTAGACCTCATTTTATCCTTTGGGGAAATTTGGTGCATTAAATGGAAAGATTGGTGGGAGTGAGGAGCAAGCCAAAATTCGGTTTTCCCGTAGCTACTGTCACAGCCTATAGAGCCAACTTTGAAAAATCATATCTACCTCAATTCTGATCGGAATTGTCTCATTCTTGTGCTCAAATTGAAGCCCTGGATGTCTAGTTTCTGGGAAAAATAACCTCATTCACAGATTCAAAATATTCTGAGAGATATCAATGAAATGGTAAGCAGAGGTCATTTGTTAGAAAATGGTTTCAGCACAATTAACATTAATAGGTCCCCAAATTAGCTCCCAATTAACATTAAATAGCTCCAATCACTCCCATTTCAGACTTAATTGGCTCTAAATTTACTCTAATTAAAAGATAATTGGACAAATTACTCATTGAATAATTAATGTTTAACTATCTAGTTAATTAGGTGTATGCAACTCTACCATAAAATGTAATCCTAACCAATCAAATTATGACACATCATCGATCTCAAATTGATTATATTTATAACCAATTGAAATCAATTGTTCATAATCACATATAGTCAGACTCAATTTGTTATAGTGCATCTCAGCCATTAAAACTTGATTTGATGATAACTTTCAATCTAATGGTCCGATTAGGGCTCATGACCAATCGATTTGATCGTTACAACATCAAGTTCATTTTGGTGAAATGAGATTAAGGATCTAATGACCAAAATCAAGATGCATATTTCCAATGTGAAATTACCCTTTTACCCTTCATGTGAGGTTAAATACGGGTTGTAAAATAGGGTGTCAACAGACACGAGTTGGAATTAACTCATTATTCTCATTTTTTTATCACGGTTATTCTAGATTTCTTAGGCACCACTTGAGTAGGACTTACCCATTTACTATCTGCGATGGGGTATATGATACCCACATCTAACAATTTAAGCACTTCGGTCCTAACTATCTCTTTCATTGTAGGGTTCAACCTACATTGCATCTCCCTAGATGGTTTAGCATTGTCCTCTAAATAAATCTTGTGAGTACAAACCAATGGGCTAATTCCTTTAATGTCAGCTATGTTCCATCCTATGGCACTCTTATGTTTTCTCAAAACATTTAATAACTTACCTTCTTGCAAAGAGTCAAGTTTAGAAGATATTACCATGGGAAAAGTCTCATTGGTTCCTAGAAAAGCATACTTGAGCTCAACAGGCAAGGGCTTTAACTCCAGGATGTGCAACCACATTATCATTCCTCCAACTAAAATTTGGGTGATTCCTCCACCCTAAATTGTATGTCTCCGAATAGGGGGAAGGGTATGATTTTTTTCACCATATTCATTGCATTTGCTTGATCATGCAGCACCTCTTTAAAAGCTGGAATTGTAGGGCATTCATTGGTAGGGTGTTCCATGTCTCACAAATTCTACAAACCTCATCAATTTTAGGCACAATATTGACTCCATTGACTTTCCTTAATTCCATGGCTTCAAGCTTCCTAGTTAAATTAGCCACCCTAGCACTAAGATCATCATCTTCCCTAAGTTGGTACTTAGCACCCCCAGAGGGGTTGGTGGATGCTCTAGACCTATCTGAGGTATCAGTGGTATCCCAAGATTGGGCATTCTCAGCTAAGAGATCAAAATAATCAAAAGCCTCATCATGATCTTTATTCAAAAACTCTCCATTGCACATCATCTCTACAAATTGGCGCATCTTTGGAGTTAAACTTTCATAGAAAAAACTAATTATATGCCTAGTTTCATAGCCATGATGTGGACAAGAATTAAGCAAATCTTTAAATCTTTCCCAACATTGATAAAATGTCTCATTATCTTTTTGTGAAAAATCATTATTTGTCTTTTAAGTGCATTAGTCCTATGAATTGGAAAAAATTTTCTTTAAAAACTCAATTTGTATCTCTTGCCAAGTACCAATTGACCTAGGTCTCAAAGAATTAAGCCAAGTTTTTGCCCTGTCTTTAAGAGAAAAATGAAACAACTTCAACCTAATGGTCTCTTCATTACATGATTGGTCATAGAAGGTAGAACATACCTCCTCAAATTCCTTAAAGTGTAGGTAAGGATTTTCAGAATCTAAGCCATGAAATTTAGGAAGTAATGAAATCATACTGGGCTTAAAATTAAAATTATTAGCATTAGTTGGAAAAATGATACATGATGGTGCACTACTCCTAGCAGGTTGCAAATAATCCTTGAGAGTTCTAATGGGTTGGTGAGCATGGAAGTTTTCATTATTTAAATTACTCTCATCAACATGATTACTCTCTAAGTCCGCCATGATATCAAGTGTGTAAGAATGTGTGAAAGAATCGGATAAATTGCTAAACAAATTATTAGACTCAATTCTAACCAAGCGGTTATCACTATCACAATGTAGAAACCTTTTTTGTGTATTATGTGTTGGGCTGGGCTGCCTCCTGCGGTAATGGGCCCGAATGTTTCTGAGTAAAGGAGTTGAGACCGGTCCAACTGTAACTCAACTTAGGCCGGTTTGTGCACAAACTATGCCTCGTCTGCCAGGAATAGGCTTACAGCAAGCAGAACTGTTTCAGATGAGTTACGGCAGGTAGATATAATAATAATAACAAAAACAGAGTACTCTAACTATTTAAATGAAATGGGCAAGTAATCCCTACTTATAAAATATGATTACAGTTGTGATAATGTCATTTACAGAGAAAGTAAAGGAGAAAGAAAATAATAAGAACTAATCAAGAACGGGCATAGAATCAAGTTTTAAGTTTGGTCCGCCAAAGCAAAACCAAAGAGGGGAGAACGTCTCCTCTCAATGCAAATAATCTCCCAGGAAAAGATCCTGCCGTGGGAATTAATGGCTTTGAAGGAGTCGGACCTGAATGGTTATTACCCAAAAGGAATCCTTGTTACGTTTTGGAAGAAAGTAGGATTTGAAGGGGGAGAGAGGGAAATCGACCTACTGGTGCATGCCCATTATATTATCTCTCTTTTTTCCTTAATTTTCTCTCTTCTTTCCTCTGTTTTCTCTCTTATCTTTTTCTTTTCTTTCTCTTGTTTTCTTTTTACTCTGCTTTCTTTTACTCCGTGAATCCACTCTGTTTTTCGATCCCCTTTTCAGGGCATGGCAAGGGTCCTTTATAGTGCCTGCCGTGACCAATTTTTTACCACTTTGTCCCTTAACCGCCTTTGTCTGGTCTGGGCGTACTTGCCAACCACCAAAGGTGTGTGACACTCACCCTTACCAGACAAAGGCAGGTTTGTTTCATTTCTCAGTCCACCGTAGCATTCTTACCTGCCATGGCATAAATGCTTTCTCTCTCTTTCCCTTAGAGCATGCACCTAACGGTTCCCCCCTCAACCTTGCCTCTTTTGGGTGGTCTGTCATCCCAGCAGGACGTACCTCCCAAAAGGGCTTGGGCAGGAGCCGCAAAATAGGTCTTTTTCCCTCTCCCTACCACCAAACCATACCCCATTTACCTCTTACCTCTGGCCCATGGCCCCACCACGTCCCATATTGGCTGGGTACAAGCTGGTGGTGCTTGGGCCTTGCGCGTGCTTTCCTTTCAAATATGTCCAAAAGTCTGCCTGCTGCTCATGCATTTGCCGTGATCTGGAGACTCTCTGTCCATGTTTTCTAACCTCTTATGTAGGCTTTTCTTTGGTTTCCTGCTCCATTCAAGAGCTGGACTTTGTCTGATGATGTACTGTTATTCTTACCGTAATAACTTAATCCTGTTGAGCCTCTTTTGGGCCAGCTGTTTATTCCTTCTCTCAGTGGCTTGTCATGACCATTGTTTTGCTTTTACTTATGGGCTCCTATCTCCCTTTGGGCTTTCCTTTGGGCGTCCACGGCCTGTTTGCTTTCTTTGGGCTTCCTCGGCCCATTTGCTAATTCCACACTCCCATGGGCTTCTTACTAACTTCATTGGACTTCCCTGGCCCAATAACCTTATTCTCATCCTTGGGGTTCATAGGCCTGTCATAATCCCCTTACTCTCTTAGTTTGCATTGTCTTGGGCCTGCGGCAGCCCTTTCTCGCTTTTCTTTCTCATACACTGCCCATGGGATGCTATTTGTTTCTTTCTGGGCTTCTTTGAGCCCACTTGCTTCTTCAAGACCCATTTGTTTATTTCTTAAGCATGTGATCCATTATTCCTACCGCTTGAGCCTAATGGTTTTTTGCTATCTATTTTGTCAATTCCTTGTTGCCCTTATTATTGGGCTTTATTTCTGTCTGCCTGAGCTCTCACAAATGGCCCTCAACACACGACAACAAAGACGCATGCAATAGTAAAGTAAGAAAGAAAAAGAAAAAGAA
Source organism: Quercus lobata (assembly GCF_001633185.2). Lineage (NCBI taxonomy): Eukaryota > Viridiplantae > Streptophyta > Magnoliopsida > Fagales > Fagaceae > Quercus > Quercus lobata. The sequence continues at coordinate 58,668,907 of NC_044908.1, forward strand.
AATAAAATAAACGAAAGCAAAACCTTTAACAATAAAATAAAATAAAATAAAATAAATAAAAACCTCTAAAGGAAAACTAAACTACTTAAAAAGGAAAGAGTTGGAGAGATATTACCAAATATGTGAAGAAATTTAATGCCAAAAACCTCTCCAAATGAAGTGGAACGCTTCTCTAATCGCCTAATTGCAGGCAACGGAGCCAAAAACTTTTTGTGACTTAAATAATGCTCCCAAGTGCAAGATTGTCGTGAAGTAATAATTCGGTAAGTCCGAGGTCGAATCCACAAGGAAAAGGGAATTGATTAGCAAACTACAAGAGAATAAAACTAAAATAATAAAATTTAATTGAAGAGATTTTTGATGGTTTAGTAAAGTTAAATTGAGAGAAAATAACAATATATTAAGGCGCTAAGGTTTAGGAATCCACACCACACGTTTATTAGTAGTCTTAACAATATTTATTTTATAAATCAACTAAAATTCATACAAAGGATGATCTTAGTTAGATGATTTAACAATAAGAACTCAAGAATTAATTGTCTAAGGTAGTTTTATGAAATTAATTGATTTTAGGCAAAACAAAACTAGTGCATTAGTTTTCAGGGAATACTAAGCATTTAACGTGCTCAGAGTCTACAATAAATCAAAGGATTATACAAAACTAAACACATTTCTAGATGAGTAAAACAATCAAAAACATAAAACATAAGTATTAAAACCAATAAATAATTGTTAAGAACATACCAATAAACGGTTGGGTTTCACCCCTTACTTTAGCAAGGTTTCTAGCAAGTCGTATCACAAATAAAACTCTAAAAACTGTAAAGAAACTTTAAGAAAACCTAAATTATGTTCTACGCCAGCTCTCCCCTGAATTTTCCCCTAAAGAGCATTTAAATAGGTCAAGGAATCCTATTACAATTTGAATTCCAGTTTTGAGAAAATCCCAGGTTTTTAGGTTTCACTTAATCGATGTTTTTGGCCCATTTAACTTCATAATTCGGGCTTTTGGTAAACTACAAAGTTGTAGCCCTTTAAGTTAGCTTTCCAACCCAACTTGCATAATCTCGATTGGACATATAAGTCGAAAGTTATGCTCAAAATACTAACTGATACTAGGAGTGGCAATTCGTATTCACATGTCGGGTTCATGTCGTGTCAAGTCATGAGTATTCGACTACATAGGTCAATACTAACCCGACATGTTTATTAAACTAGTCAAGATTCATCAATCCTAACATAACCCATTTATTAAACAAGTCAGTCATATTAACTTGTTTATCAGATTTTATCAAAATGAAAAAAAAAATTATGAAAAAACAAACAAATAAATATTTTTAATATAAAATTCAAAACTAATGAGTAACTGCATCACAAATAATCATTCAAAATTAAAGTATATCCCAATATCACAAATAATCAATCACAATATGTTAAAGAATATAAATCACAACAACTAATATGTTTATATACCTAGAGTTTGAAGGGTATATTGGTAAAATGTCATTTAATTAAACAGGTCAAACGGGTTCTATGTATTCAACACTAACCCAGCCCATTTATTAAACGGGTCAGCTATGTCAACCCGAATATGACACGAACCCGTTAAGCCTCAACCCATAACTTGCTAATTTCGTGTCATGTCGTGTTGAGTTCGCAGGTCGTGTCAAATTTTGCCATCCCTAACTGATACGCAGGCTAGAATCCTAATCCGAATTGGACTTGGATTTGGTGCAAATTTCTTTTGATTCCTTGCTCCAATTGGACTTGAATTTAATTAGGTTGGTCTTCTTTGACTTCATCATGGCCCTTGTAAAAGTAAAGGTCAATAGCTTTTTTCTTTACACAAATCCACTTATTTAATTTCATTATCCTACAAAAGACAAATTCACGCGTTAAACGTGCGTTTGTGTAGAGATGTTTCTGCGTTTGCCTTTTTTTTTTTTTTTTTGCTGGTCCCATGGCATTGTTCATGGACCAACCAACACCTGAAAAACGCATAAACAATGTTTTTACCTTTTAAAAAAATATTTTGCTACAGTACTTTCAACAATAAAATTTCAGTTTTCATTTTTCAGTTTTCAACAAGATAAGTGGTATCCAAACAGACCCTAAAATTCAATAAACACAAAACTGATTATTCAGCATTATTCCAAAACCAACTATAAAATGCATGAATTAACTCAAAATAAGTATTATAGTGCTTTCTAATAATGATATAAATATGCAAAATTAAGCTATTATCAATATATATATATATATATGAAAAAACAAAAAAAGTAAGTTTATATCAATAATATCTTTATACTACATGTAAACCATATGTGAATATATTTGTCTAGATCAAAACCAGAAAGCCCAAAGATAGCAGCTTCAGTCTCGCGACTAAGAGATATCCTTGTACTGGTCAAGTCTCATTATTAGCTCCATCTAATTGAGCTTATAAATGAAAAAGAATAAAATTCCCTTAGCAACATATCATCCCTTGAAACACCAATAAAGGTATATGTCAGCATAGGCTGTAATGTGTTCATTATAGGTTCACTACAAGTTTTTGAAACTATTACCTCACTAAGGAAAGCCAAAGGAACCTCGGAATTTTCATCAGCCAAAGAAATCCATAGAAGATCAATGTTTAAAGTTACCATCTAATTGACATGCATTAGATTTTTATTTCAAGCAAATTTTAAATATTAAAAAAAAAATTACTGAGTTCTAACAATTAACAACAATGTTTAAAGTTACCATCTAATTGGCATGCATTAGATTTTTATTTCAAGCAAATTTTAAATATTAAAAAAAAAAAAAATTACTGAGTTCTAACGTTTAACAACAATGTTTAAAGTTACCTTCTAATTGACATGCATTAGATTTTTATTTCAAGCAAATTTTAAATATTAAATTTTTTTTTTTTTTTACTGAGTTCTAACATTTAACAACAATAAGGAAATAGAATTCAAGACTTGGTATTTACCTCAATTTTTGCTAATATTTTAAATATTTTTCAACATTGAGTGCAAAATATCATAACTTGATACTTTCAATCGTTGAACAACCTCAATTTAATAACAAGATATGAAAGAGCTAAAGCTATTGATGTTTTGAATAACTGATTTCTGATTAACAGTACTCAACATCCGTTAGACCACACTATCTTTTCTCTTAATAGAATTTCTTAAATATAAAGATAACTTGACTCTCTCTTCCCTTTAATCTATTGTTGTCGGACTTCTGCTCCAGTGCACTATTTGCGTCTCCCTAGTAAGGGGAAAAAAAGGCAATAAGTAAAAACAACCAAATCTATGAAATAAAAACATAATCAAAATATGTCAGACCAGAGAATCCAATGAGGGCATAAGCCCAACACATACAGCAGTAGTATCTCCAAAATTTAAACATTACATGATACTACGCACAAAAATAAAATGTTTTTGTTGTTGTCGTCAGCCAGTAGTATAACTGAATATATCAATAATCAAGTCATATTTTGACTACTCTGAACTTTAATGTTGGAACTTGGAACCCAAAGATCTTGGTGTTGCTCCTAAAGTTTACAGACCCATAGACTAAATCAAAAAAAAAATAATAATCAGATCATTCAAACCCTCAACAACTACACCAAGTCAACATTTTTACGTTCAAATAGATATTCCTAGAAGGCTAGAAGTCCTTCAATGTCAAGGTTTTATACAGGAGATGGAGTAAAGTTAATTATCTTAGAAAGCATGCAAAAAAAAAAAAAATGTTCACCATTATATTAATGTCCAATTGTGACAAACACTTGCAGAACCCTTCCACCACTATATTCTAATTTATATTATGTGCCAAATTGCCGATACCAAATTTTCTAAACAATTGAAAATAAAAATAATTGAAGACCCAATTGAATTTAGCAGCTAAAATGATGCCCACGACATTATCAACCATAACATAAAAGTCAAAAGTAATGAACATAAGTTATCACAACTGATTCCTGCTAGTGTAATCCAAGAAGCTGATTTCCAATTCTCTTTTGCACTGAATATGCCCTCAGGACCTGTAAGCACTTCCTACAAAACCAATAAAGCAATGGCGTACCTAAAGCCTAGTTTGTCATCATACACATAAGACCATCTACACATTCACCAAATTCACAAAGTTTTGAATTCAAATTACCACTTAACAAATATAGTCCCTAAAGCATTCAGAGTAAATTTCACAAATTAGAGAAAAAAAAATACATTAATAAGAGAACTTAGATGGAAACCAACTAACAAATCACATCACAAGTGGCTAGAACAAGAAACTCATCATCGTCGCAAAGCTCAACCGCAGGCCAATTGCCAAATCCAAACTTTTTAGATCATTTTAGAGACAAGATAGATTAGTTTTTAGTAATTAACAAGCTTGGAAAAAGATGGATTTGGCTCGGTTTATAAGCACAGTTTCCTTGAAAGAGACCCAAAAATTACTAAAAACTATTTCAAGTTTGTTAATGCATCACAAATTTTATCCTAAATGATGGAGCCTTGATCGCACGGAAATTCTTAACCAACAACATTGTGGTACTCCGTGTGGTGAGGAATATTGAGTTACAGAATCTTCTTTTTCAATGTATATTATGTGGGTGTAAATTTTATTGTGCGATCTCATCATAGCCCCAGGTTTTTCAATGATTGAAACGAACGTACTTAGAGGCTTTTTTTTTTTTTTTTTTTCTCTTTTTAAAGGTTAATAATTTTCATTAATCATAATTTGGGGTTACTGCATTCTTCAATCATAAGGATACCTAGGAGTGTGATGAGATTTATATATTTCACATGCTTGAAGTTAAATGACAATATGCTAGATTTTTAGGGATTCAGATCCTCTAGATTTCCTAGGGTACTCCGCTAGTAAACTTCTTTAAATCCTAGCCATTCTTTTATGATTTAAGGATCTAGATTCAGCCATGTCAGCATTCTACTAACAATACTAATTGTTTCATTTGCCACATTATTTTATTATTTTAAGAGTATTGTTAATAGAATACTGAGAAGACAGAATCTAGACCCTCAAATTATAAAAGAGTGGAGTGGTTAGGATTTAAAGAAATCTACTTGTAGAGTAGATTTAGCCATGTCAGCATTCTACTAACAATACTAATTGTTTCGTTTGCAACATTATTTTATTATTTTAAGAGTATTGTCAATAGAATACTAGAAGACAGAATCTAGACCCTCAAATTATAAAAGAGTGGTTAGGATTTAAAGAAATTTACTTATAGAGTACCCTAAAAAATCTAGAGGATCTGAATCTGATTTTTAGATATTTCGCATGAGAAACATACTTCTATATATGAAACTTCATAAAATCTTGATTGAAACAAAATTCAATCATATGTTGCCAAATGAAATTAATTGCTCACACCACCACCACCCCCCCCCCCCCCCCCAAAAAAAAAAAATTAATTGCTCACAACATTGGTCATACCAAAGTCTTAGTCTATCATGACATAAATTTCACATCATGATCTAAATCATTTTATTAAACATCGGAATCTTATAAACCTGACATGTTCCTAAATGATGCAGGATATGAGAAATGCAAAATGATCTTATAACAAATGATTCAATAAATATATTCTACCAAAATTAAACCATGACTATCACATCCTACTTATTGACAAAATGTAATCTAAATACATATGGAATCAAGAAATCACTTTTTTTTTTTTTTTTTGACCAATGAAAAATGGGTTAGCCCGTCTTAACACAATAAATCATTCCATTTCTTTTGACTAATAAGTAAGATCAACATAATAAGTATATTTGATGAGGATAAAAGGAGAGCTTAAACCACACGGACATAAAGCCGACGGTTTGATAATTTTTCTTTTGGGCGTAGCAGACGGTGCTTATGCTAACGGTCATAGGATCAGCTGACTCCGTGGTTGACGGCTCAAATGCTGACGGTATAATAAAGGTGACGGAGGTAAATTGAGGCTGACGGACCGGGCACAAGTTTACTTGCTTCCCACGCTAGATAATATTTAAAGAATCCCCATAAGGAAAAGATCCCGTAAAATACGCTCAAAAGGACTCCTATAAGGAAAGGACTTCTACTCCAAGGTAAAGAGGTCAACCTCCTACTAGTATAAAAGCCCAAGCATCCTCACAAACTGAGGTACGCATAATTTACCCTCTCTAGCACTCTAGAGCAGTGAGAATAGTTCTAACTTAACCTTCGGAGGGTGTTTGGCCGGTACCACACCGGTACTCTCTGCTAGGTTCTTCCTTTTCGTTGTGCAGGTGCCGTTTGATCGTACGAGGAACGTGTGACTCACTGGTGATACTATTTTCGGCTTCATCAGTTGGCGCCGTCTGTGGGAAACGTAGCACGTTCTCGCTTCCTAGACAAAAGAGTTACATGGTACTCACTCGCTCAATGGCGACAACCAACGACGCTCAAGAAGAAGAAGCCCCTACGACTGCTCTTGAAAGACAGGTGAGGACACTCGCCGCTGCCGTAGAGCGCCTCACCAAACAAAATCACGACCTAGAAGAGCAACTGAGACAGAAGAATGCAGCCCCCAACAACCAAGGAGCAGAGCAAGAGGGAACTAGCGCCGACAGGAGAAATCAGGAAGGCCCCCAGGCCAGCAACGCCCCGAGCAAACCAGAACGGCAGAACACGAGCATCCCCTCCCTCGCAGAGATTGCTCCGCCACTTGTTATCGCGGAGATGCAGGCCATGAAGGAACAAATGGAGGTTATGATGAATGCTCTCAAGGGACGAGTATCAAGCGACCTGGACGACCTTGTCAACCGAACTGACTCGCCGTTCACCGCCACCGTCAACTCCTACCCTTTACCAAGCAAATTCCGCATGCCACAAATAGACAGTTATGACGGGGTCAAGGACCCGCTGGACCACCTGGAGACCTTCAAGACCCTAATGCACCTTCAAGGAGTAGCGGACGCCATCATGTGTAGGGCCTTCCCTACAACACTGAAGGGCGCAGCGAGAATTTGGTTCAGCCGACTGGCACCAAACTCCATCGGCACCTTCAAAGAGCTCAGCGCTCAGTTTACCACACACTTCATTGGAGGCCATCGATACAAGAAGTCTACAGCGTGCTTGATGAGCATGAAACAGCGAGAAGATGAAACTCTAAGGGCTTACATCTCCCGCTTCAACAAAGAGGCACTCTCAGTCGACGAAGCCGACGATAAGATCCTTGTTGCGGCATTCACGAATGGCTTGAAGAAGGGAAAGTTTTTGTTTTCCCTATACAAAAACGACCCTAAGACCATGTCGGAAGTTCTTTACCGCGCCACGAAGTATATGAACGCTGAAGATGCCCTATTAGCTCGGGAAGAGAAGCCCAGGAAAAGAGAACGACAGGAAGACAATCGGCAGGACCAAGGCCGCAAGAAGACAAGAACAGGAGACCGGAGGGAAGAAAGACGCCCTAGACCAATGGGGGGAAGGTTCACGAGCTTCACTTCGCTAACAGCCCCGGTGGATCAAGTCCTTATGCAAATCAAGGACGAAGAGGCTCTGACGTTCCCAGGAAAACTGAAGAGCGACCCCAACAAACGTTCCAGGGATAAGTATTGCCGTTTCCACCGCGACCACGGCCACGACACGGCTGATTGCTATGACCTCAAGCAGCAGATTGAGGCCCTTATCAGACAAGGGAAGCTGCAGAGATTCGTTAGCAAGGAGAGAGCGGATCCCCCCGCACAAGACCAGCACCCCCGACGGGACAATGAGCGACCGAGGCCTCCGATCGGGGATATCAGGATGATCGTAGGAGGAACGGCTGCCGCCGGGTCATCCAAGAAAGCCCGCAAGACCTATCTTCGGATGGTACAAAATGTTCAGCTGACGGGAGTCGTGCCGAAGATAGCACGGAGAGAAGGTCCCATAATCGGATTCTCAGAGGAAGACGCGCGACGCCTTCGTCATCCACATGACGATGCGCTCGTCGTCAGCCTGCGTGTGGGGGACTACAACATGCACCGGGTGCTGGTCGACAATGGCAGCTCAGCGGATATTCTATACTATACAGCGTTCCAGCAGATGAGGATCGACAGAGAGCGGTTGATCCCAACCAACGCCCCGCTTGTTGGCTTCGGCGGGAGCCGGGTATTCCCATTAGGCGCAGTCACATTATCCGTCACTGTAGGCGATTACCCTCAGCAAATAGCCAGGGACGTGACATTCTTGGTGGTCGATTGCTCATCAGCCTACAACGCTATCCTCGGGCGACCTACGCTCAACTCATGGAAGGCAGTAACTTCCACCTATCACCTAATGATCAAGTTCCCGACTGATTACGGAGTAGGCGAGCTGCGCGGGAGTCAAATGGCCGCACGCGAATGCTACATAGCCATGATGGAAATGGAGGATCAGGTTCAGGCTTTAAGCATAGAAGAGCGCCGGACGGTAACAGAGCCGGTCGAGAAGTTGGAAGAGATATCCCTTGACAATTCCGATCCTAGTCGAACGACCAAAATTGGGACGCTCGCTGACACCACGATCCGTCAGGAGCTCATAACCTTCCTCAGACGCAATCAGGACGTATTCGCGTGGGATCATGAAGATATGCCGGGAATAGATCCTTCAGTCATGGTGCATAGGTTGAACGTATCGCCCGCCTTTCCACCTATCAGACAGAAGAAGAGAGTGTTTGCCCCCGAGCGAGACCGAGCCATAGCAGAAGAAGTCAGAAAGTTACGGGAAGCAAGTTTTATTAGAGAAGTATACTATCCCGACAGGTTAGCAAATGTGGTGATGGTCAAGAAGGCAAGCGGGAAATGGCGGATGTGCGTGGACTTCACAGATCTCAATAAGGCCTGCCCCAAGGATAGCTACCCCCTCCCGAGGGTCGATATCCTAGTAGACTCCACGGCTCAACACCAGCTGCTGAGCTTTATGGACGCTTTCTCGGGGTACAACCAAATCCGAATGCATGAAGCCGACCAAGAGAAAACGTCGTTCGTAACCAGCCAAGGCCTCTTCTGTTACAAGGTGATGCCCTTCGGCCTAAAAAACGCAGGCGCAACGTACCAGAGACTCATGAACAAAATGTTCGCGCAGCAGATTGGGAGGAATGTCCAAGTCTATGTGGACGACATGTTGGTGAAAGGCCGAAGGGAGGAAGATCATCTAGGAGATCTCAAAGAAACGTTCGACACACTTCGCTCCTACAATATGAAGCTCAATCCAGGAAAGTGTACCTTTGGAGTAACGGCAGGAAAATTCTTAGGATTCATGGTGTCTCAGAGGGGCATTGAAGCAAATCCGGACAAGATCCAGGCCATCTTGGATATGGCACCACCAAGAAACGTGAAGGAGGTACAAAGCCTCAACGGAAAGATAGCGGCACTAAACAGGTTCGTGTCAAGGGCTACGGACAAGTGTTTACCCTTCTTCCGAACATTGAAGAAATCCTTCGAGTGGACTGACGAATGCCAGTAAGCGTTCGAAAAACTGAAGGCTTACCTTTCCTCCCCACCATTACTAAGCCCGTCGCAGCCAGGAGAGGAGCTTTTTCTCTATCTAGCCGTCTCCCCCGCGGCGGTTAGCGCAGCCTTGATCAGAGAAGAAGAGAAAGTGCAAAAGCCCGTGTACTACGCAAGCCGAGCGCTTCATGGGGCCGAAGAAAGATACCCGCCCATGGAAAAACTTGCCTTTGCATTGGTTACGGCAGCCCGCAAACTCAAGCCGTACTTCCAGGCCCATACGGTGAACGTCCTGACTGACAAGCCTTTAAGGAGAGCAATGAGCAGTCCCGAGGCCGCGGGACGATTGGCATTATGGGCCATAGAACTGAGCGAATTTGATATTCAATACCGCCCACGGACTGCCATCAAAGGACAGGTCGTCGCCGACTTTATAGCTGAGTTCACTCATGATGAAGACAAGGGGGCAGCAGAATCCCCTCAATGGAGCATATATACGGACGGGTCATCTAACAGACAAGCCGCAGGGGCCGGCATTGTGCTATTATCGCCCGAAGGAGACACCATTGAATGTATGGTCCGTCTTGATTTCCCTGCCACTAACAATGAAACAGAGTATGAGGCTCTGATAGCAGGGCTCGACCTTGCTAAAGCGGCAGGAGCCACGAGGGTAGTCATCTATTGCGATTCACAGGTCATCACTAACCAAATAAATGGAGACTATGAGTGCAAGGGCGAAAAGATGAAGAAGTACCTTGGTGAAGTAAAGGCGAGAGTGGATGACCTAGAAGCTAAAGTTGTCCAAATTCCTAGAGAAGAAAACGAGCGAGCCGACCGCCTCGCGAAAGCCGCCTCAGCAGAACAAATGGTCATCCCTGGTAATGTACTCTCCTTCATACAGCTTTCTCCGCTAATAAACCTCAGCAACATGCAGGAAATATGCCCCGACAGAAGCTGGGCGACGCCGTTAATTTCATACTTGAAAAACGGGGTCTTACCAGACGGGAAAGAAGCCGCAAGGAGACTCAAGGTCCAGGCAGCAAGGTTCGTCCTGATAAAAGACGTCCTTTACAAAAGAGGTTTCTCCCGACCATATTTAAGATGCTTGGATATGGAAGAAGCTGACTACGTCATGAAAGAGGTACATGAAGGAATCTGCGGAAATCACTCAGGGTCCAGATCGTTGATACACAAGCTTGTGCGGGCAGGGTACTATTGGCCCACCATGCAGAAGGACGCCGAAGCCTACGTCAGGGCCTGCGACAAGTGCCAAAGGTTCAGCAACATTATTAGGCAACCAACCGAAGAGCTGACCCCAATGACGGCCCCATGGCCGTTCGCACAATGGGGCTTAGATATCATGGGACCCTTCCCTACAGCAGCACGACAGCTAAAGTTCCTGGTGGTGGGGATCGACTATTTCACAAAATGGGTGGAAGCTGAAGCATTGGCCACAATCACGGAGAAAAACGTACGAAGCTTTGTTTGGAGATGTATCATATGCAGGTTTGGAATCCCTAGAGTCTTCGTCTCGGACAACGGACGGCAATTCGACAACGACCCCTTTCGAGATTTCTGCTCACAACTAGGAATAAAGAACCACTATTCCTCCCCCGCCCACCCTCAGGCTAATGGCCAAGTCGAAGTAACGAACCGATCCTTGCTCAAAATTATCAAGACTCGGCTCGAGGGGGCAAAGGGTATATGGCCCGATGAATTGCCAAGCATATTATGGGCTTACAGGACGACAGCAAGGACACCCACAGGAGAAACACCATTCCGACTGACGTATGGAGGAGAAGCGGTCATTCCAGCAGAAGTTGGGCTCACAAGCTACAGGGTGCACAACCACGACGAAAACAAAAATGATGAGGCTATGCGACTACAGCTGGACCTAATAGACGAAATCAGGGCAATAGCAGAACAAAGGCTCGCTCGGTACCAGGACCGTATGGCTAAACATTACAACTCCCGGGTTCGACACAGGGACTTCCAGGTTGGAGACCTTGTTCTTAGAAAGGTCATGGGCGCCGCTAGAGACCCTACCCAAGGGAAACTCGGCCCCAATTGGGAAGGACCCTACAGAGTCACGTCGTGGCAAAGGAAAGGCACATACCATCTTGAGACATTGGAAGGAAAGAAACTGCCGCACCCGTGGAACACCGAGCACCTACGAAAATACTACCAGTAGGAGCGGCAGCACGAAGTTCAATTTTTCTTATTTTACAAAACTTTAGTCTCACTCCTCAAAACTATCATTTACTTTAATCTTTTGCAACAATTCTTCTTTTTAGCCCAAGGGGCAGGATTTGGTTTTAATTACTTTCATTTGAATGCATGACAATAAGAGGAGTTTTTCAGAAATTACTGAAGTGTATTTCTTCTACGGTCTACTAGGTTCGCGGCCAAAACCGCTAAGTCCATAACATACGGACCAAAAAGATGTCAAAGACATCAAAGCTAAGACCGACGGTCCAAAAGATGAAACAATCATCGTATGGACGAAGTCCTAAAAACTAAGGACTAATGAAGGTGTTAAATACACCAAAGCTAAAAAAGCTGACGGGCCAAAAAAGATGTCAGAGACGTCAAGGCTAAGGCCGACGGTCCGGGAAATCTAAAAAGCCGACGGTCCAAAAGATGAAACAATCATCAAATGGACGAGGTCCTAAAAACTAAGGATTAATGAAAGTGTTAAATACGCCAAGGCTAAAAAGCTGACGGTCAAAAACGTCAAGGCTGAGGCCAAGAAAACGACGGTCCAAAAAAGTCAACGATCCAATAGATGAAAATATCATTATATGGACCAGGTCCTAGAACTAACGGACCTATAAGGCAGACGGTCCAATAGATGACGGTCTAACAAAAAAGTAAGACCCTACTTACAAACATGGTTCTAAAAAACCCATAGAAATGACAAAAAAGGGGGGCTAAAAAATCAAAAAGTAACAATCTCATCAAATAAATAGGACCATAAGAAATTAGAATCAGTATACATGTTCAAAAGCAACGGATACAAGTGCCATGAAAAGGGGCAGATAGAGTTACAAGTAAAAGAGCCCAATAAACAAAAGGGCATTTAAAAACATTGTTCAAAAATTACAATAGAAAGGCTAGGGTTAAGTGGCAGGAGCATCCTTGGAGACCCCGTCAGCTCTATCCTTGGCAATTTGTGCCGCATCTGAAGACTCGGCAGGGATAGTGACGGCTGGCTGGGCCAAAATAACTCCGACGTCATTAAGCAAGGAGTCCAAATTAAGGGGTCCGTCACCTTTGTCAGCAACAGTTTCACGAGCAGGAGTCATCGGCACGGAAGCATCCATGGTAATTCCGGATAGATCCAACTCTGGATAGGCTGACGCCACCTGTTTCAGACAATCGTCGAAACCAGTGCCATAATAATCAGCGCAGGAATCAATAAAAGACTGGGTTGTCTTGAATTTTTCGACCGCGTCAGCCCCAGCCGTCTCTACTTGTGCACGTAAGGATGGAATCTCCTCTTCAAGCTTCTTTTGCTGACCCTCAGCCTCTCCCAACTTCTCCTTTACATCCTTCAGCTCTGTGTTTAAGAGACGGACGGCCTCCTTATATTGCGCTTGCTGATCCATCAGATTGGCGTTAAGCCTCCTAACCCGAGAAACGACGCCTTCTTTGGCCATGCACCGATCTTGAAGTGCCTTTACACGAACCAAGGCCTGAATGAAGAACAACCGTCAGCCATAAAGCAAGGTAAACATTAAATTAATCGAAGTAAAAAGCATACCCGTGCTATGTCAAAGAAAGCTGACGCGCCCAAATCTTCCGTCCCTAGCTGAGCACAAGGGTCCAGATCCGTCTGTTTTATGAGGGATTCTACCCCCTCAACAGCATAATCCTTGTGGGTCAGCAAGCAACGGGGTCCCTCAGTGACGGGACCGGAAGAGGTCATCACTCCTTTCCCAGCACCGTGACCGGACTTGGGAGGCGACTTCATGGTAGGCCCATCCCCTGCACTGACGGCTACCTTCTTAGAAGGAGGATCGTCCTTTCCGTCAGCCTTCCTCTTAACTGAACTCTTCAAAGAGGAATGAGGGGTTGACGCTCCTTCTTTTCCCTTAGCTTTCTCCTCCTCCTTCTTACGGGCTGCAGCGGCCCTCACCCTTTGCCTCGCAGCTTCCATCTCTACACAAAATAAATTGACGGATCAGTAATAGCCGACGAAAGAAATAAACCGACGGGTCATGTAAGGCTTCGACTTACGTTTACGAGAAAATTCTTCCAACTTCCGAGCTTCAACCGTCGGCTCTGGACCCCCACAATACAAATGGAGAGTGTCTAGGGTGATCAAGTCCCTACACTTCCGTTGCTCAAGCGGTATGCCAAGTATCCGACGGATAAATTCCCTTTGTTCGTCAGATATCTCCGGACGAGCGCTAGCTGGAATAAAAGGGAGCAAAGGGTGTTAAAGGAGACGGTCTTAAGAAAACTCCCTGATAAATGAAAAGAGACGGTAAGAAGAAAGACAAGGGGGCAACCTGACTCCCTAATATAGGCCCAAGTGTTATCAAAATAACCGCCGGGCAGTGTATCCCACTCACCTGGACGGCACACCCAGTCCGTCCCTTTAACGAAGAAAAATCTATTTTTCCAATTTCTATTGGAGTCTGGCATATCAAACACTAATCTTAAGCTCTTCTCACGTGGAGCAAAATGGTAGGTCCCCTTGGCAGATACTTTATGCTGGGGTCTGTAGCAATAAAAGAACTCGTCCAGCGAAAGCTGACGGTTCCCCCCACTCAAGCGACCCCAAAGGATCTCAGAACCAATAAAAATCCTCCAGGCATTCGGAGCAATTTGGCTGACGGACAATCCCAAGAAATCCGCTAGCTGACGGTGTAAAGCCGTCAGTGGTAATCTAAGGCCAGCAGCAAACATGGCATCGTACATCCCCACATCAGCAGTCCTCCCTGTATAACACTTCTCATTTTTTCTAGGGAGACGGATAGGAATGTGGTCTGGGATTTGGAAACGGGTACGCAACTCGTTAAAAACTCTGTTGCTCATCTTTGGAAGGAATTTATTGACGGCCCACTCCTCCGGGAGGATGAAGGGACGGTTACCTCCAGAACTCCCTGAAGTTCCATCACAGGACTCGTCGTCACCTTCATCCTCATTTCCGTCACTACTAACCTCGTTACCCTCGTCCCTACTCCCGTCACTATCCGACTCCTCGTCGCCTTCATCCCCGTTCCCGTCAACACAAATTTCCTCGTCTCTCCTCTCGACCTCAACCTCACTTAACATTTTATCCCTCACTTCCTCAACTTGGCCTTCTACATCAATACTAAGGGACTGGGCTGACGTTTCCTTTCCTGACGATTCAGAAAAGCCGTCGGACTCTTGACCTGAGCCAAAGAATTCGTCGTAGCCCGCTCCATCGCGGACTGACAACTGGTCACTCGACGCGTCACTCGACATCTGACTACCTACAAGTGACGGATATGCTCTAAGTTCCTAGACTGACTTTGTTTTTTCAGGCAAAAATAAAAAGGAAAAAAAAAAAAGCGAAGAAAAGGAAAGAGGAACTTACAGGTGAAGCAGATCTTGAACGGATGGAACGACCTTGAAAGTGACGGTGTTGATAGCAGCTGACGGATCAAATTGAAAGTAA
This sequence comes from Quercus lobata, assembly GCF_001633185.2. NCBI lineage: Eukaryota > Viridiplantae > Streptophyta > Magnoliopsida > Fagales > Fagaceae > Quercus > Quercus lobata. The sequence goes on from NC_044908.1 coordinate 58,683,988, forward strand.
GGGTGACGGATTCTCTCTTGAAAAACCAGCGAGGTTAAAATGATGAAATGAGTCAAGGGGGGTGGTATTTATACAAGAGGAAAAACGCACGGAAGGCGAGGCGACGCCCGCGCCCAGAAACGAGGCCAACGACTGAATGCCACGTGACCTTGCATTTAATAGCTCGAAGATCGAGGAGTCGTTCATATTTGATTTTTCTCTAATCATTTTCTAACTCCACATACTGACGGTCTTACTCGTCGAACATGTAGAGTAGGGGGCAACTGATGAGGATAAAAGGAGAGCTTAAACCACACGGACATAAAGCCGACGGTTTGATAATTTTTCTTTTGGGCGTAGCAGACGGTGCTTATGCTAACGGTCATAAGATCAGCTGACTCCGTGGTTGACGGCTCAAATGCTGACGGTATAATAAAGGTGACGGAGGTAAATTGAGGCTAACGGACCGGGCACAAGTTTACTTGCTTCCCACGCTAGATAATATTTAAAGAATCCCCATAAGGAAAAGATCCCGTAAAATACGCTCAAAAGGACTCCTATAAGGAAAGGACTTCTACTCCAAGGTAAAGAGGTCAACCTCCTACTAGTATAAAAGCCCAAGCATCCTCACAAACTGAGGTACGCATAATTTACCCTCTCTAGCACTCTAGAGCAGTGAGAATAGTTCTAACTTAACCTTCGGAGGGTGTTTGGCCGGTACCACACCGGTACTCTCTGCTAGGTTCTTCCTTTTCGTTGTGCAGGTGCCGTTTGATCGTACGAGGAACGTGTGACTCACTGGTGATACTATTTTCGGCTTCATCAATATTCTTCTTTAAAAAAAACATAATATCATTATATTTTACCTAAACCAAAGATCGATTGCAATCACTGTTGAACACGTTCTTGATTAATGCTCCATGCGTAAATTGACTATAATCCTATCAAACAAGGCTTATCGATCTTTGTCTTTATTTTAATAGAGTTAAGTAAAGTAAATTTACTTACCCAACATTTACTCCAAAGCAGTACCACACATTGCACTTTCCTTTTTTTAATTTATTTGGATGAAAGGTTGGAACATTGCAGTTTCCTTGGCTTAGCTTATTTGTATTTCGTACCCCACATGGACATAGCTTTTGGGACATAATACAAACGCACTACCCCATAGCATTGAAAACATAAGTGACATAAAATGTCATCATGCCAAAACCAGCCTCTATGTTCTAAAACCTTTTAAGGCATTAGGCATAGAAAGACGAAAGCATGTGAACTTGACAAAAAATAAAGGCCTTTGAGCAGTCTTTTTCTTCCTTTCATTTTATTTTGTTCTTCTTTCCCTTAAAGCCTGCCACAGCGAGCAAGCACGCCGGGCATGATTGCCATATTTTATGCACATTTGGTCCTCCAAGTCCAAGTCTAAAATGGGCACCCACATAAACAAATCAAAAGAAGCAACTTCTAAATTACTACATTATTACAACAACAAAAAATAGTAAACACACGTCCATGAAGACTTTCCCCTCCCTCCTATAGAGGGAGAGATGAAGGTAACATAATAAAACCATAGATGCTAAGTCATAATCTAAATGCAGATCATCAAATGTAGATCAAACAGCACTTTGATATACACTCGGGAGAGGTCCTAAGATCAAATTTATAGAACATGTGAGTTTGTAGTAATATTGGGACTAGTTCTATCATTTTAGAAGGGGAATAAATGACAACAAGATAACTGAATTGTACACATACAGATGGATAATCCTAAAGATATAAATATATACATCTCTGTAATATACTTAGATGATTAATCTCACAGGTAAAGGAAGCGTACAAGGAGAAAATTATCATGTTTATAACTGTTAAAACACACTCAGCATATCAGTTTGTAACATAAACAAAAACAAATTCAAAAATATAGTTAAAGCTGCTACAAACTCAGAATCTGTCTGCAGTCGATGCATATTTAAGACAAAAGTTTTGTGCCTTGCATTTCATCTAAAATACACAGCCTAGGTATAAATTCCAGTAATTAAGTTTCCTGCATTATATGAAATTCAGATGATGTAACATTGTTCTTGGGAATCATTAACAAGAGGATTTAATTAGATATCAAGATTCTCATTGTAGAAACAACAGCTATTTGACACCTAAAATACCACTTGGAGACAAACACTTCGATGAAATAATTTATGACTTCCAAGAACTAGTCCAACAAAAAAATTCAGTATCAACTTCTATACTTTATTGGCCCTGGAATATTACAGCAAAATCCAACCCCAGTTAATAATGAGGCAAGATGGTAGGACCAATAAAAGTTGCATCCAAAACAACACTTATCTACGCATTCAGCCTTTGGTTCTCATAATTGTGATGCTGCCTTTTCCTCCTTCAGTGCGGATTTTTGTTTTTCCAACTACAGGCTTCCCAGAGAAAGCTGAAGTAGGGTAAGAAGCAGCAGGATCTTCATTACCTTTCTTTGATTTTGAAGGAGGTGGAGTGAGAATCCGCTGGTTTATCTCCTTCAGAGTTACATCTCCATGAGCCCCACTGGGTTTAATGAAGGCAAATGGATAGGCCACAGAAGCAGCCAACTTAGTTGGAGTCCGTATGTAAGACTTCCTACCTATGCAGGCAAAACAGAGATCCAAAACCAGTTAGTTTTATTTTATTATTTATTGTATATATCTATATTGACACCAGGCATAATAATCTTGCTGCACCTCAGAATGTTGTAACCTCAAGCTTAAGGACATCAACTTGAAGAGCACACATGTTTAAAATCTCTTGTAACCTTAGTTTGTTTGTTTGTTTTTTTTTTCCTATTTCTGGCTTAGGGTTTCATAACTGTTGTAAGAGGATCCATTGATCTTTTGAGAACAATAAATATAAGCAACAAGAAAACATGGGAACAGAGAAAGACCTTTAAAAATAATTTTTTGCGGGGTTCGAGAAACTTGTTGTTGGACTGCATTAGCTTCATACTCTTGTGGGAAGTCACACAAATCTACAAGAGAAAACAAATTCAATAATATAAATAATGGTGCACAGAGGAAAAATAGAAAGAAGATAACAAAGAAACAATGGTACATAATATTCAAGGCACAAACAACCCCGCATACCACCAATATCGAACTGGATATCAGATGCCCCAGAGAAATTCCTGAATCTCACATAATAAAGGAATCAGATTGACAAAATTAGTGGTCACACTAAAAAGCTTAAGTCCAGAGAAGCATACATATCATCAGGGCTGAAATTCATCTCAGTATCATTAAAGCATTCTGCAAGCCACTCTTCAGATGAGTGATCCAGGCTCTCATAAGCAGAAGCAGATGCATTTCCTAAGATATATTGCATTGTGATTAGAAACTAGGAATAATAAATTATAGTACATAATCATAAGAGAAGAATATTCCAAGAGATGAACCTGGAGGCCCAGAAACCCAATATGATGTTTCAGGGAAAATCTCTTCAATTGAATCCTCCCTCTCCTAAACATAGAATAGAACAAATGATTACAACAACAACAACAATGATGATGATGATGATGATATTCAGATAATATCTTCAGCAAATGTGAAGTAATGTTAGTGTAATTTGAGAGCCATGACAGTGGTATTGGACTAGTTTTTATTCCAACAGCTATATTGGTCACAAAAATACCAAACTCAAAATTCCTATAGGAAAAAAAAAAAAACAAACCCATTAAATCTTGGTTTAACAAATTAGATAATTAACACACAGTCATACTACATAATTACTACAAATGAGTTACAGCCTAAATGAATATCACATTATGTGGATAACAGTCTTTTTCCTAATTAACAATATAAAAGGTTCTACTAAAATAGAAATATGCAGATATTTATCAAGCAGTTCTAATATGTTATCTATTGCACATCAAATTTCTGCCCCAGAGCTTGAAATATCTTTTTCTTTTCCACATCACAAATTCAAAACAGATTTCAAATATAGCAAGTGAACCATGTGAAATTATTTTCATTTGACAATTAAGACAAGTCAAGAGTTACCCCGCACTCAATTGATTTTAGGAATGCAGATGACTTCTCTTCATGGGAAGGATCCACAGCTTGACTGTTGAATTGTAGCATCCGGCGCCTCTTTACTTGTGAAGAAGTCTCTCTACATTCTTCTGGTTCCTTGGTCATATTCTCTGAAAACAAAACTATCAAATTATTAAAATAAAGAAAAAGGCACCATCCACTGAATTGGACATACAAGTGAGATTATGTCACAAGATAATGGGAACAAACAAAAGATGAGGGGAAAAAGATACCACTATGAGAAACATGGTAAGCCAAATCCCCGCAAGCCTTGATGGGGGTTGTTTCATCAAGCATGTAGGAAAGATCTTCTTCGTTCTGAGGCACTCCATTCCATAGGCATTCAGATATGTCTGCTCAAAACAATCAAACCAATTCAAACATCCCGATTTCGAGTATACAAACCAACAAGCAAATTATGAAACAGAATAAGAACTTACCACTATTGGGATCCTTTTGGAGACAGTAATCCTCCCTATGCCAATTCCAAGACTCACTACTACCATTTCACGCAAAGAGGAAAGCAAACCGGTGTTCATAAATAAACATTTCTAAAGCTAAACAAGGTAAATGCATAAATCACAATAGTTTTAAATTCATGCCAGTGTCAATGTGAAAGAAATCTAAGGAGCTCACGACCCAAATTGCCTATAATAATAGTTGTTAACTATGAAATCTACATTGATATTTTTCTACTATTTAAGGTGCAAACAAAACAAATTTCAAGGACTTAAAGAGAAATCCCAAACAAGCATCATGATGGGGGCACCTAACAAATCAGAACTAGAAAAGTAAAATGACAACAATTGGAAGAATCGTTCAGAAGAATCATACTTTTAACAGTAAACAAATGCGTATGCTACTTGGATCTAAACACACACAAATCAGAATCAGGTCCAACAAATGAGTAAAGAAAAAGCAAAAGAAAAAAGAAAAAAAAAATGACCCACCAATTAAATCAGAGCCCACATCTCATCCTCATTCTCATTATACCCTCAAAGATAAACCCAACAGTTATTAAATTTTTTTTTTTTTTTTAAAAAATATTTTGACTAAAAAATCAAAGAAAGTCAAGCAAAATGCATTTTCCCAACAAAATAAAAAATAAAATAAAATAAAAATTTGGGGGAAGATAATAAACCCAGATAAGATTGTACATTTTCATTTTTCAGAACAAACCCAGAAACACATTTCACGAAAAACGATAAACATGCAAACCCAGTACCCAATCAGAGAGAGAGAGAGAGAGAGATTTACTTGTCATTGTTGTAATCCATTTTCAACAACAACAAAAAAAAGAAAAAGAAAACCACAGCCCTTCTTCTTCCTCTTCTACCACACTACAACAGCAAAAGTAGCCGTTACTCGAAAGATCGATTTCCTCACTCTTCTCTGTAAATATAAATATATAAATATAACTCTCTCTATGTGGGTTTTTTTTTGAGTCTGGTGGTGGTGCTTGCTTGAGATGTGCGCTATTTATTTTGTTTTGGAAAACAAAGAAAAAAAGCGCCGACTCTCACTATCTCTCTCTCTCTTTCTCTGTCTCTTTGTTTTTGTTTTTTTTTTTTTTGGTTGGTTTTGTGTTGATTATATTTTTTTTCTTTCCTTGTTGGAAGTTTTTATTTAGAATCAGTGTGTGTGTATGCGTTAGACTGAAATATCGGACGGACATAAGAGAAAAAAGGGACAGTGAGTGAGTGAGAGAGTGAGGTCCACACCACACGACTATGACTACTATACTGCATGCTTTTACTCTCTAGGACCCCACTCTAATCCTTCTCCTTTTTAATATCCCAACACCATTTTTTTTCTTCTCTTTAATTAAAAGATACAAACTCTATTATCAAAAACAAAAAAAAATTTAAAACAAAACAAATCCACCAAAGCCGTAATAATTTCCAACATATTTTTCTTTTCTTGGAATTATTATCTTGTTATAAGGCCATTATTAGCCTCAAAGGTTCAAAATATAATTGAGGATAAGAAACTTTTCTTTTTAATTAACCATTTTTCAAAATACTCGTATCTATTCTTTATCTTATACTTTATTTTATTAAAATATAATTTTTTATTTATTTTCTCACTTTTCAAAACATTAACTTTTTTTTTGTCATTTCGGAGATACAAAAAAAAAAAGTGTATGGAAAATGAAAATGCTAATATTTATTATTTCTCCCACTTTTTAAAGCATTGTAGCAAGATATTATTTTAAGGGACGTGTGGATTGAGGAAGTTGATGTGGGGTTTTTCCATTTTAGAGTTTATTTCCTAAATTAGCCCAAGCCCATTATCTTTTTTTTTTTAAAGAAAAATAATATGAATATTTAATATATAGCTTCATTCTCTAAAAAAATGTACCAAATATTATTACAAATGCATTTTATTTGGTTTAAGATTTTGAAAGTTTTTTTTTTTAATTTTGACAAAAAAATCATAAATGAAAAAAAAAATGTTAATCGATGTAGGTATGTCTATATATGTTAAGTATTTTTTATATTATTATTTATTATTTAGTAGTGTGGGGCCCAAACGATTTACGGGTCGGGCCCATCTACCTGGGGAAAATCCGAAGGCCCAAGCCGAGGAGGGCTATGGCCCAAACTCGACCAAATAGCCTATGGACATCGCCGAGGACGGCTCAGTCCTCGGCAGACCCAAAGTTCCCCCCCTGAAAGGAGGGCAGAAACGGTATAGGACCGAAACCAGGACAAAAGATCTAAAATATCCAGGGAAAGCTGCTCTTACTGCCATTCAATGCTCTGAACCTGACAGAGCCGCAGTTTTTGGCTTTTACAACCACCCCCAAAGACTTTGAATATGGGCTGATGGGACAAGTATCAATTTTGGAAAGATTGACCCTATACGTGGACGAAGGACAATGAACGCAGGCGAATATAAAAGGAAAAAGAAGTAACCTAAAAGAGGGGTTGGGAAAAATGGCCAGAAACCAGAGCCTCCCAGCCCACCTCCAGGAGAAAGACTCCAGGGGTGTAGGGAAACTTAAACTTGCACGAACACCGCGAAAAACCCACCGCCTATCGATCAAGGCCTAGCCTTCCAAACCCACGCTCTACAAATGATATTGTTAGGGGCCTTTTCACGTGCGAACCCGACACTGTTACGGTCCGCCACGAATCGCGTCCTTACAATTGGCGCCGTCTGTGGGAAAGGCTTGTGTGTTGGTATAGGAAGTGGGTCGATAGAGTTTCTTCGTTATATCTAACCGTCGGTTATAGAGTTCTAGTATAAAGTTCTGTTAGGGACTATGTTTCTTGACTAGGGGCTGGGTTGAGGAACTAACTCCCTTAAAGCCAAGGTCCCCTGTAAAGAGTACACTAGGCACCTGGTAACGTTAACCGTATGGATAAACTCTAGGGGCTTGGCTGAGGAGCTAACTCCCCTAAAGCCAAGATCCCGCACAAAGGGAAAACTAGGTTTTGGACAGAACCAAGGCATTGTATGGTCCTCGGACCCAAGCCTCAGGGGAAACCAACTACCTGGATGTGGAAAACTAGGTTTTGGACAGAACCAAGGCATGGTCCACCGGACTCAAGCCTCAGGGGAAACCAACTACCTGGATGTGGAAAACTAGGTTTTGGACAGAACCAAGGCATTGCATGGTCCTCGGACCCAAGCCTAGGGGAAACCAACTACCTGGATGTAATGAAACTAGGTTTTTGGACAGAACCAAGGCATTGCATGGTCCACGGACCAAGCCTCAGGGGAAACCAACTACCTGGATGTGGAAAACTAGGTTTTGGACAGAACCAAGGCATTGCATGGTCCTCGGACCCAAGCCTAGGGGAAACCAACTACCTGGATGTGGAAAACTAGGTTTTGGACAGAACCAAGGCATTGCATGGTCCACGGACTCAAGCCTCGGAAACCAACTACCTGGATGTGGAAAACTAGGTTTTGGACAGAACCAAGGCATTGCATGGTCCTCGACCCAAGCCTCAGGGGAAACCAACTACCTGGATGTAATGAAAACTAGGTTTTGGACAGAACCAAGGCATTGCATGGCCCACCGGACCCAAGCCTCAGGGGAAACCAACTACCTGGATGTAATGAAAACTAGGTTTTGGACAGAACCGAGGCATTGCATGGTCCTCGGACCCAAGCCTCAGGGGAAACCAACTACCTGGATGTGGAAAACTAGGTTTTGGACAGAACCAAGGCATTGCATGGTCCTCGGACCCAAGCCTCAGGGGAAACCAACTACCTGGATGTAATGAAAACTAGGTTTTGGACAGAACCAAGGCATTGCATGGTCCACCGGACCCAAGCCTCAGGGGAAACCAACTACCTGGATGTAATGAAAACTAGGTTTTGGACAGAACCGAGGCATTGCATGGTCCACCGGACCCGAGCCTTAGGGGAAACCAACTACCTGGATGTAATGAAAACTAGGTTTTGGACAGAACCAAGGCATTGCATGGTCCTTGGACCCAAGCCTCAGGGGAAACCAATTACCTGGATGTGGAAAACTAGGTTTTGGACAGAACCAAGGCATTGCATGGTCCACCGGACCCAAGCCTCAGGGGAAACCAACTACCTGGATGTAATGAAAACTAGGTTTTGGACAGAACCAAGGCATTGCATAGTCCTCGGACTCAAGCCTCTGGGGAAACCAACTACCTGGATGTGGAAAACTAGGTTTTGGACAGAACCAAGGCATTGCATGGTCCACCGGACTCAAGCCTCTGGGGAAACCAACTACCTGGATGGGGAACCGACTATTTTAAAAAAAAAAAAAAAAAACTATGGCACATAAACCTCAAAATCCATCCGAAGAGAGCTCCGCGTTAACAGATGGGTTAATACCTTGATTGCGTGGACTCCTCGGCCTACCCTCTGATCCCCCAATATCAAAGGGGTTGATGCGATACGGCGCAACATATTACCCCAAAAGCACAACCAAAGTCCCTCGCTACTTAGCTACCTTTTCAGACGAATTATTTAGAGATTATCGTTCTCGGACATTGGTCTAGCATGCATCGCGTAGTACTCAGCGCTTACCCCGGTTAGTTCCAAGAATTTAATTTATTGAAAGTTACCATTGTTATACTTGATAATATTTGTGAGTTTAAATTAGTACGAACCTGTGTTAAAGCATTTTTTCTGCCTGGAATATCCTTAAGGGCAAGCTTGCATTTAATATTCATGCATAAAGTAGTTGTTACGGAGAAGAAAGATATGTATGGAGAAATAGACACATATTTTATTAAGACAAAGGAACAGTACAGTGTACAATGAAAAGCTGAAACAGGCTTACACTAAAGCTGACTACATAAGTAAAGGAAAATACAAGCGAGTGGAGATAAGGCCGTGGGGACAGCTCAGAGGAGAGGTTGGCTACTGCGCCAAGTTATTGTCTAAGGAAACTATTTCTCGACACTTCTGCATGCCCATAACCCAGGCAGCCAAAGAACCTGACCTCAGGCTAACACCATCTACAGAAAAGGTGCTAGGAGCTTGAGGTTGGGAAGCCCCCACAAAAATTTGCCTGCTACATGGCAGACAGTGCTGATGGTGGAAATTCCTTCTTTGGACATACCGAAAAACTGGCATGACCAGAACCTGCTTCGGATTTTGACTAAAAGAGGGAAAAAGACCCTCTCCCCTATGACGAAATGGAATGCTCCCTTGAACTTGCACCTCCTTGGCCCGTACCTCCCTACTCTGAGTCTCGGGGGGACATGACGCCTTTGTGGCGGAGGGAGCTCCTTTTTCCCAAGCCCTGCCTCAAGCATGATGAACTAAGGGAGGAATCTGAAGGATTTGTGTGTGGATAGAGCAACTTTCTCTCCTATTTATGTTAAAAGATAAGGTGGTGGCATTTAATTCACGCAGCGTCTCAAGGAACGCTACAGACAAAACGTCTCTGGCACGATTTCCAATGTCGTCTGCAGCCCTGAAGATAAAGGAGTCTCGAGAAGGAGCACCTCGAACACCGGGACGCCCGAAAAATACCGTGTGACCTAAAATTACGAAAATACCCCCTAATTTGTGGGCCCAATAGATCCGCGGCCCAAGCCCGGTTCAGCACAGGGGCCCAGGGACGGAACCAAGGCATTGCATGGTCCTCGGACTCAAGCCTATGGGGGAACCAAGTACAAAAAATAAAAGTTACAAGTGTCGGACAGTACCAAGGCCGTGTATGGTCCTCGGACCCAAGCCAATGGAGAAACCAAACACTTAGATAAGAAAAGGTTTGAATTTAGTAAGATGGGCTACTTGATAAAAACGTCAAGTCACTTCGTCCACGGCTTAAACACCATAGAAGGTTAAGGCCAATAAGGGTGTAAGGAAGGTGGTGGAACGCCCCAGCATTCAGTCGTATACGAGGGCTATTCATTTGGCAGGTGATATGTCCTCGGATGGTTATTTCTCACACGGCATCAAGCCTTCGGTTCTCTCCTCGGCTAGTTCCGGATAAGTACTACTTTTTACGGGTCGGCCTTATTGTGCTAAAGCACTTCTATCAAAGTTATGGCGATATCTATTTATTATCGAGTATTTTGGTTTTAGTCGTCATTGATTTAGATACTATATCATTGTGCCGAGCAGTGCTTGCAAATTTATGAAAACGTAAAGACATAATATGCGAAACAAGGTAGATAACAATCTTTATTAATATGAAAAATTGCTACAACATACAAAAAGGGGCTCAAACGAGCCTATACAAAATGTGAACTGCCTAAGCAACCATTACATCTGTAGTCCAGAAAAGTAAACTGTCAAGCGTCTTTTAAACTCGTCTTCAAAGTTTCTCCAATCTCCGCCTCATTGCTGCTCATACTCAGAGAGGGACTCACTTTAAAAAAGAGAATGAATGAAGAAGAATGAAATAGTAAGGAAGAAATCAATGACGAAGATGGAGGGGGTGAATAAAGAAGATGGAGGACATGAGTAAAGAAGGAGGAGAAGAAGAGAGAAGAGATGAAAAGAAAGAAAAAGGAGCAAAAGAGGGAGAAGAGAAAGCACCAGGTCGGAACTGGTGCTGGGAAGACTATAAGGAGAGGGCGGGGGAGGGCACCAGGGAGCAAAAGAGGGAGAAACAGAAGCACTTAGCCCCTGCCTCGGCCCTGACTCCTAACACGCCGGTGCCATATTAGGTACGCTCGTGAGGAGCCGGATGGTAACGATCTTGGGTGTTCTCGACTCAGCCACGTCGAAAGTTTGACGTGACGAATCCCTGCTTCGGATTTTGACTGAAAGAAGGGTGAGGTTGATTTTGAGTCTTGGCCATCCCTGTCCCGATCGAGCCATAATGAGCTTTATTGGAACATGGCGTTTATGGGAGGGGTTTGGCTCCTGCATCACTCGTTGTTATGTTAAAGTGTATCACGATTTAGTTTGTGAACCAGTGGATAAAAGGAACCCTAGAGGAGGCTAAATATTTCAAATCTCAGAAAGATGAGAAGGGATTCTTTACAAAAGCAATAACCTCCGCCCTTCCTTCTTATACTGAGGGTGGAGCGGGAGACATTTAATAGGTTCAGATATCCAAAGGAATCTGCCAACACGAACATGCCGGTTCCGTTTTTCCACCCCATCAAAACAAGACCGCCGAATTAAAGCAATCTCGTAAATAGCGGTCATTAAAAGCACGTTTTGGGATACCCAAACGATAAGAACGCATCAAGCGCGAAATCAAAAGGCTGCCTTATAGACCGGCGCGTTTCTTGGACAGATGAAGAGCCGCCAACATTATTAAAAGGCCAAATTGATTGGGCCGTAGAAAGAGGTTTGGCATCACCAAAACCCCCCTTTCCAACCAAGAGGTTGGACAGCCGGGTTTTGAGGGGCTATTGTGGGGCCCAAACGATTTACGGGCCGGGCCCATCTACCTGGGGAAAATCCGAAGGCCCAAGCCGAGGAGGGCTATGGCCCAAACTCGACCAAATAGCCTATGGACATCGCCGAGGACGGCTCAGTCCTCGGCAGACCCAAAGTTCCCCCCCTGAAAGGAGGGCAGAAACGGTATAGGACCGAAACCAGGACAAAAGATCTAAAATATCCAGGGAAAGCTGCTCTTACTGCCATTCAATGCTCTGAACCTGACAGAGCCGCAGTTTTTGGCTTTTACAACCACCCCCAAAGACTTTGAATATGGGCTGATGGGACAAGTATCAATTTTGGAAAGATTGACCCTATACGTGGACGAAGGACAATGAACGCAGGCGAATATAAAAGGAAAAAGAAGTAACCTAAAAGAGGGGTTGGGAAAAATGGCCAGAAACCAGAGCCTCCCAGCCCACCTCCAGGAGAAAGACTCCAGGGGTGTAGGGAAACTTAAACTTGCACGAACACCGCGAAAAACCCACCGCCTATCGATCAAGGCCTAGCCTTCCAAACCCACGCTCTACAAATGATATTGTTAGGGGCCTTTTCACGTGCGAACCCGACACTGTTACGGTCCGCCACGAATCGCGTCCTTACAAGTAGCATAATTTTGTTATTTTTAAATAATTTCATATGATATTATGAAAAAATAAACTAATTAAATATTTAATATAGTAGTATTTTCTATTCAATTTTTGACTATGTTTTCAAAGAAAATAACTGATGAATAAAAGACATGATATTTATATTTATTTAATATATTTCTTCATTCACTTACATTTTTCTTTTTCTTTTTTTTTTCTTTTTTTTTTTTTTGAGAATCCTTCATTCACTGACTTAGTGGTTGGTTTTGAACGATGAACTACTTATTTCATTATTTACTAGTTTTTCTAAGTAAAAATCTGAATGTAGTTGGTTTAATATGCTTTTTTTTTGTCCCAAAAAAATGCTATGTTTATCATTTTAATCAATTTAAATGATGCCTTATCATTTTTTTTTTCATTTTTTTTTTTAAAACATCTAAGAGCATGTTTGGTGAGAGGATTTTTATTTTTGTTTTCAAAACAGTATAAAAATAATTTTCAAATAATCATTTTTATATTATATGTGATTGGCTCCGATTTTTAAGAAAAAAAATATTTTAAAAAAAATGATGTGAGGGAATAGAACTAATGTACCTTTCTTTCCTTCTTTTTATTTTTTATTTTTAATAATGATAAGTTTCAAATTTAAAAGGTGAGAATTTTTTTGTGATAAAAATAAGTTTCTTTATTTAAGGGATAAAAGAGTTTGGGCAAATCTGTAGAGTCTACTATTTTCAATTTAATTACAACTAGGAAATTATTTTTTGAATACTATATTTTGAAAACATTAGTCAAACAATAGATTCAAACATGGGATCTACCATTTTATAGTTTCCAAAACAAAATATTGCATTTAAATTCTCTTATCAAACCTGCCCTAAACAAATTGAGGTCTAAAGATATCTATTCCTCTTTCCCCACTTAATTTTTAAAACGTCCAAAACCAAGATAAAGAGATAACTATTCCTCTCCTCTCTACTCTCCTCTCCCTCCATTCCTCTAAACATACAATTAAACATTTTCAACAAAATTTTCCATTTGTTTGACCACCTTGCTAAATACTGTAGATTTTTTTCTTTTTTTTTTCCTTTTCATTTTTGAACTAAAGTTGGAATTCTGAGTTTTAGCGTTAGGGTTGTTTAGTGCACAAGTTCAACTTAGTAAATGACATAAATATACTTGTCTATTCAGTATTTTTTTTTTTTCCCGAAATGATACCAATGCTTACCCAACAACAACAATAAAACGAGAAAAGTTAACGGATGCTCTAAAAGTATTTTTTTTTTAAATAATTTTAGAAATTTTTTATGGAAAAATAAAAAGGCAATTAATTTTTTTTACAAATTTTTATATTTCCCATAAAAATAGCATCAAAATTTTCTTAAAATTGTCTATTAACAAATGCCCTAGGGGTATAATAAAATTTGGCCATTAATTTGTTTTTAAATTATAATGTAAAGAACTTTTATAATCAACTTGCCTTTCTCTAGAAAAAAAAAATACTATTATATTTTGTATTCGTTAGCAATTTAAAACTCTACTTCTGAGAGCAATCACAAATGGATTCTTTTATATTCGTTAGCAATTTAAACTAAGCTCATTGGATCCAAAGTTTGTTTAAAAAAATAAAATTCCAAGTAATATCGAAGGACACACACTTTTCTTGTATTTGGCATACAAAATAAGCAATTTATAAGAGTAATTATTCAGTACACTTGGTGGATTACATGCTCTTCTTAGATACCTAATAGTCATTATTTACATGCTTTTTATAATAACAAATTATAAAAATTAAAAGATAGAATATAAATTTATTTTATTGCATTTTCTTCATGATAGTGCAGGCATGGTTTGAACATCATTGCTTTTATTCAAGGCAAAATAGATAAATACCCTTAATTTTAAAACTATATAGCAAAATACCACTCTTTCCAGAGTATTTAGCAAAATGCCCTTGTTTTAGAACTCAATTTTAACAAAATTGAGTTGTGTAAACCTCGATATCTTCAAAATCGAGTTCTATGTGTATTCTTAAGTATAACTTAATATTACTAATGTCAAGTTCTACTTAAATTTTCAAAAAATTTTAAGTGGTAAAATATGCCGACTTCCACTTACAACTCAATGTTGTTAAAATCGAAATCTAAAAATAAAAAAATAAAAAATTTGCTAAATACTTTGAAAAGAGAAGTATTTTGCTACATAATTTTAAAATTAAAGATATTTACTTATTTTGTCCATTTTATTCAACAAAAATAAATTTGACCAATTAAATTAACTCATACCACATGATTCTTTTAGTGCGAAAGTAAAATCCTCCAATAAAAGAGGGGGGAGCTGTGAAAGTCATACGGTCCCACGCAGGCAGGACATCTTTTGGGTTGGTCTAGATTGCAGAAGTTATTATATGACTATTCCTTATGAATTAGGCGCTCGTACTGACTTTTTTTAGGTGCAATGTGAATGGGGTAATAATTTTAAATTTAATTAGACACCTGAAATTTCTCTATTGAGTTAACGTGTCTTTGGAGTGGGTGGAGTTGGGCATGGGAGCGTTAGAAAAGGTATGCAAAAAAAAATCAAAAAATAAAAATGAAAAATATTCTGATTACCCAATAAAATAAAAAAGTAGAAAAATCTAAACAATTTCACTTCAATGCATTGTAGAAGATACATGGATTTATATATCATTGATAAAAAAAATTAAAAATAAAATTATAAAAATGATAATATAAGAGAGTGTACTTTGGTCACGACAGTGGTCATTTGATTTTTAATGATGGGGGACCATAAATATTGAAATCTTATCACTGATAGTCATGAGAAAATACCATGTTCATGATATGTCACAATCTTTATGGTGGTTGCATTTATTTCGAATAATATGAGCTTTGCCACTCCTGACTGCATGCTTATCCTCATAAAATAGAAATCAAGCCTATATAATGCCAGTGATTTGTATATAATATAAGTAGTCGGACTAAATTCTAAATTACCTCTTAAAGTTTGGAGATATATTGATTTTTTACCCCCCTTATGTTTAAAAATTTAGATTCAATGTCTAACATTATATAATGTTTTGATTTGGGCATTTTTGTTTATACATGTCGATGACATAGTCGTTAAATGTCATATATAAGCTCAATGCAACAAAAAAAATTTCTATTAAAAAATATGTCATTTTGAGTTGTAGACACTTTATTTTGTATACCAATAACTTAAGCCATCGTTCCACAATAAAGACACCAAAAAGAGTAAGTATAAGCTAAACAAAGCATTGAAGATTGCCAAAAATATTTTTTTTTAACTTTAATATCACATATGTAACTAAGGAAAATTCTTAAGTACTCCTAGAGCATGGAGAAATGGTACTCCCTCATTTTATATTGATAATAGATCCCACCATAAATTTAATGAATAGACTCTACTATGAATGTGAGAGGAGGGAGCATCATTCTTTGTGTTCCAAGAGTACTTAAGAATTACTCTATAGATAATAGCAATAAAAGCCCAAATATAGAATTTTTTTTTTTTTTTTAATGAAAATTGATGCAAAACCTAGGTCCCACATTAGGCGTTTCTACCTCCATCATGTTTACGGCACCATCATGTCTAGGCAATGGATTTGCTAAAACATTAGCTTGTGTTTGGGAATTTGGATTTGAAATCAAGGGATTTTGATTTTACGAGTTATTTCAAATTTAAGCACTTTAAAAGTTTAAAGTCCTTAGTGGATTTGTGAAATCCAAATCCTTGACCTTTTTTAAATGTTCCAAACAAGCTATTTGGATTTTAATTACTCAAATTCAAATCCAAATGCCCAAATTATGTCATCCAAACACACCATAGGCGTCTTTGCTTCTTCAAACTTTAGATTTAGAATCTTGTGGTCAATCAAATCTTGGAGCTTATGCCTTAGTTGCTAGCAACCTTCTAAGGATTAAGCAGTGCACAAGGACACTATAGTGGAATTTGCAAGTCTTTCTTAGATTTTTGTCTATTGGAAGGTAGCCTTCTTTCATCCTCAAGATTTGTGGTGCAATAAGTCTTTTTTTTGCAATAGGATTAGGTACATTCCAGCTGCAGAGGTGTAGGATTGTTGGGCAGTGCTTGTACTACTATGTGTATTTGGATACCGTTTATTTGTTGAAAACTGAAAATTTATTACTTAAAATACTGTAGCAAAATAATTGTTAAAGATGTGAATTATGCCGTGGAATCCAAAAATGCATTGGTATGTACGTTTTGCATTTTTGGCTGGGTCGTGAAAAGTGCCGTGGGACCCAGCCAAAAGTGCAAACGCTGGATTGCACGCTGGAAACGTGCTATCCAAATGCACACGTAGTCTGGCATTGGAGATTGGTCCTTCCCTTTGTCCTTCCAAGACCATAGGTACTTAATCTTTCTTCTTTGGTCTTCACTCAAAAGGGTCATCAATGTTATTATGTCGGTAATTCTCTTTCATTTGATACCGTCTTCAATTCTATCCTTTCTCCTATTAGTACCTGTATCATGTTAACGAAAAAATGGACTTGATTCCCAACCATATTCTCATACTGTGGTCGCTTAAAGGCATCGATGGAAGATTAGAACTATCTCTTTCTCAAGTCATCAGAGACTGAACTTGGTCTATGCATTCCCTTCATTTTTGTACATACTACTGAATGGCTCCTCAAAAGTAGTGTTAGAGTTTAAGTAAGGTATTTGCAAGGTCTATCCACCAATGGAACTTCTTTAGTTTGAGCCTTTGAGGTACCACACTGCTACTAGTTTAGTGACTCAATGAGGATCCTGGAAGGTATGGATTAGAAGTGGATCATTGTCAGGACATCGTATCCTTATTTTTTCTTATTAAAAGCATATCATTGTTGGCAAATTTTGAATTTAAAATTCTAAATAGCTTCATATCCTTAATATATCTTATTATTTAATTATTTTTAATAAGATAATATGGTTATTTTTCGTATTTATAGAAAAGTGGACAATAAATAATACTACTATTGAGTTAAATGCATTATCCCCTAACTATGGGGTACACTTCAATCAACCCCTATACATTATTAAAAAAGAACACATACAACATGTCAAAGATTACATCACAACAATTGAAGGAAACACTTTAAAGTTTAAAACCAAATCAAACAAATATTATTAGACATGGAAAATCAATTAATTAAATCAAACCTAATAAGCATGCGTTGACAAAAGCAATTTTATTCTAAACATATTTAAATCACATTAAACATGGAATAATTAAGAGAGAAAACCATGACAAATCATTAACTATATTCTAATCCTACATATTCAAAGCCAAACAGATCACAAAACACATAGGAAGAGAATCAATTTAATAAAAACATGACTTTTTGCCTAATTTGGGTTTGGGATACGTACACATGCGTGACCTTGGGTTAAGATCGATGATGCATATGCATCCTAACACAAAACTTGTAGTTTACACGTTCAGACAACAAAACAAATTAAGTTAATTAACATAAATATAAAATAAACTACATTATTGATATAACACAATAATGAAATAAATGCACAAGAAAAATAAGAACATATAATAATCAATCCAAGATTGGATTAATACATATCAAAAAAGTTAAAAACTATCGAACAAATCAAACATAAGAATTTAAATGAACTAAATCAAGAAACTCATGTGAATCCTATTAAGCAAAGAAAGAGATCATTGAAAGAATACTCAACTTACTTAGGTTCATGAGTTTAGAATTTTTTTAAACAAACCCCTTAGTGCCTATTGTTAGGGTCATATTTTCTATGTAATAGGGTCATATTTTCTATGTAATTGGCTAATCTTTTGACAAAATGCACTTTATTTGTAATTGGGTAGATTTAAGTTGGGTTTGATACATATCAAGTGGACGTATTGAAAACATGAAGATTGATCCAAGAAACAAGTGAAGAAAAGTTGTTTTACCAAAGCTCGACAGATAGCTGCTATCGAGAATTAATGGGAAGCTCGACACATAACTCAACACAAGCTTAATCTATCGAGAACTACGATTTCAGAATTTCCAGATTTGAAATTCAGCCATGTTGATGTATTTGTTTAGTGCTTATTATCTCACAACCCTAGACATATATAAGGCTTATTTTAAAAGTCATCATATACAGATACAGAGACCAAGAGTTTTAATTTTCTCTATGCAAAGTTACTGCGTTTATATGCCATAAGGTTTTGTAACCAAGTACTCCCTGATCTTCATCGTTTATGAAGTAAAGAACTTTGTAGCCAACCACAATCATTCAAATTATTGGAGTTAGTCACGTATTAGGATTTGTGCAAAGGAGTTGGTCACAAATTGAAGATTTGTGCAACAAAAGAAAGAAACCTACTACAATATCAAATTCAATTGGGTATTGGAGCGAAGGTTCAACTGTAGGTTAGTATTTCAGGATAGCCCAGGGTAGTAGTAAGATTCCTTATACCTGTAACCGCTTGATTGTTGATTAGTGGATTCTTGGGAGTGGTGACCTTAAATTCACCTAGTGGGGTTTTTACCTTGCGAGAGGTTTTCCCCATTCGTTAAAAAATCACAGAGTTATTTATTTTCCGCTGCATATTAGTTATTTGGTAATTTGTTGGTGCCTCCATGATTTGCATGTAATTTAACTTAATTAATCAACTTGGGTAATTGAATTAATTAACTAAGATCAAACTATCTTAACCCAACACCTACAACACAGAGATTAAATTGAGAGAAGAGAACACAATAGAACTTAGTAATCACAATGCAAGAACAAACTAATTTGAAAAACGTTTTTGAAAATGAAATTAAAAAATAGTTTCTATCTTATGTGACTACTAGAGAGAGGTTTTTGAATACTTAAAATTGTGCAAGTATGCTGGTGAGAGAGATTAGAGAAGGGAAATAGGATTTTTAGAAAGCATGGTGGCTAAAAGAAACTCTCTATATTTAGGTTTTTTGGAATGGAGGCATATATAGGAGTCAACTAGGGTTTTAGAGCCTTTTGGAGGATTTTCAGACATCCCTAAAGGTTTGTGAGGCACCACCACCTAAATATTTAAGTGTTGGGGGCATAAATATGGAAAATAAGGGTTCTAGAAGTGAGGCTGCATACATAGCGCCAAAGTCGTGTACGTAGACTCACCAAGATCCTTGAAATTTAACTACACTGATACCCTGACTTTGAATGGTCATAACTTACTCATTTTAAATCCTAGTTGGGCAAAATTGAAGCATAAGATGTCTAAAAAGCCTCATTCAAAAATTATTTGGGATTAAAAAGTTATGGTCAAAATAGTGAGCAAATGTTATTTTTTAACATTATTTTCAAAGTGATTTTGAGCACTTTTGAGCTGTAATTACCTTTGAACTATTGAGAACACTTCAATTAATCTTAGTTGACATATTTGAATCTCATCATTGGGCTCAGAGATTAAAGGTTGTTTACATATATAAAATAAGGTGTCTATAACGAGAGCTTATAAGGACATTCACAATTAGGAACCCAAAGATGGCACATTTATTTGTAACGATGATGTCGTGGGATGAGGCTAGCACTTTGGATGGTGGGGATTCGATTGATGTGGGAGGATTGACTGGCAACGGAGATGGGATCAATGAGACAACAACACACACACACACACACACACACAAACTCTCTCTCTCTCATCAAAATCTCATTTTCCAATCTAGAAAATTCATAATTCAATTTTGTTTTTGATTATGTGTTATGTAAAATGTTTTGATTAACTCTCAATAAGGACATTGAAGGCTTTGAGAAAGTTGGTTTTTGCTCATGCATTTTAGCCTTTTGCACAATTGGATAACCTAATTGGCCAATTTTGGTTCTTTCTGCCTAATTTTATGTTTGGTTGATGAGTAAATGAGGCAAAGGAAAAGTTAGAATTTTGTGTTACTTAGAGGGGATATTGCCACATTTTAAGATTTAGGACATATTGAAGTATACCTTATAGTTAAGGGGCAAAAGTGCAATTAGTCAAATTATATTTCAATTTTGGTTTTTTTTTTAAACAATACTATTTCAATTATTTACTAGACTCGTCATGCGTGCTTTGCGTTTGCAATAATGCTTTTTTATTTATTTATTTCTGGTTTAGTGTTATAATGTTTAAAAGTAATATATAAATAATCGTGTGTAATTTTTTTTTTTTTTTTTTAAGAAAGAAGTAAGATAAAGTGGAATAATATTTAAAAATGAGATAGAAATAATATCATAAGTTATAGGTCGAATGGAGAAAATAATGAAAAAAACCTAAAACTTAGGAATAATAAATTACTCTTTTAATCAATTTGTGTTTTTTAATTTAAAATTATTTAACTAAAAGATAAAGGTATTTTGGAAAGTTTAAGAATTTGTGTGAGGGTATTTTAGTAAGCAAAATGTTGAAAACCAAACCAAAAATTCTTTTATATATGATATAGAAGAATAGATACATATAAATTATAGAATTAACTTTTAAAAACATTGCATTGATATTTCTCAACAAAAAGAACATTGCATTGACCTCCTACGAGGTTTATCATTATTGCAACCATCTCTTCTCAAATACAAAATAAAAACACTCATCTCTTAAAATACAAACTATTTCTTAAAGCGTTTCTTTTGTAAAATTTTAAAATCTTTTCTTAGTTATTTAGAGAAAATTAATGTAAATATTTTACATTTTAGAATAATTAAATATCTTTTTCAACTAGAATGAAGGTAAGTATAATAATAATAAATAAATTAAAAAAAAAAAAAATCTAATTGAGTAGAAACTAGAAAGAACCAATTCAATTCAAACAATGACATCATGGGTAACTGAGTAACCGACGTCCTTTGCTTCCTAGATCTAACTCACTATTTTGCCCACTCTTTCCCTACCTTCTTTCCTTATTGAAAACAAAAATCCAGTTATTCTCTTCTTCAATTTATTTTTAATTAAAAAAAAAAAAAACCAACAGCCAGAGAGCTCTAACCAAGCTCGAATCTGTCTGTTATCTCTGTGAGACGAAAGCAGTTAATCTGAGGAAGAAGAAACCAAAGGCAAAGAAGTGAAGATGAATATATTCAGATTATCTGGTGATATGACCCATTTGGCCAGCGTCCTCGTCTTGCTCCTCAAGATCCACACCATCAAATCTTGCGCTGGTACCACTCTCTCCTTTTTTTAATCTATATTATAAATTGTCTCTGTATTTTTGGATTGCTTGTCTCTCAGTTCTCATTTCTGGGTAATGTTGCAAATGTGTTTTTTGTGCTCTAATGTAATTGAACTTGCAGCACTGAGAGCTAAATTTTTGTTCAAATCTGACCCATTTTGGACCGGATCCGACACAAACTTCTGGGGTTGTTGAAATTTACGTTTTTATGTACTGGGTTTCTGGGTTTTTTTTCGTATTTTTGGAGAGAGGGGAGATTGAGATTCGTTTGAATGCAACATGCTGTTAAGATTTACAATAATGTTACAGACGCAACAAATTTTCACATCTTTCGAGGTGGCAAATTGTGATTAGTGCAATGTAACTTTCGTGTGAGATTGCTAATATTGACATCACTATTATTTTGCACCAATCTCAACTTGCTACCTCAATATCTGTGAAAAAGTTGTGTATCTACAGTAGACTTATTGTAAAATTTATGTTGCCCCTCCATTAGGGGCTGGTTGGTTTGTGGATTCCATGAACCAAATGGCCACTCTTTAAGGATTATCATGAATACCATTAACAAATTTACTCTCTAACATTACCAAATTAGCTTTAACCATCCAACTCTGACTTAGCTTTGAGGATCAGTCTGAACATGATTGATTTCGAGCCAATGAGCTCTAGGTCAGTTGGCTCCTTCTCCCCTTATAAGTTTTAGGTGGAGGGTGAGGTGGTGGGTTCAACACGTATTGGGTGTGCGTGTGTGACTTAACAACTGAAAAAAAAAGGACTGAGCTCAGATTCAACCATTTAAGAATTTCATCGAATCTAGTATTAACACTGTGACGTAGGACAGTAGCAATGAAGGACCTTTATCTTAGCTAGGATTATTTGGCATCAGAACTTTGTAGGGTTTTTGGATATATGGGGCTAGGGCTTTATTGGGCAAGAGATGGAAACTATTAGGGAATATAGGGTTTCTAATGGTGTAAGGGAAGGGTAGGATTTGGAGATGAAACAAAGTGGAAAACTTTAGGGTTTGGGTGGCTGTTCCTGGGCCAAGAACTGTAACCAGGATTAGTTTTTTGGCTTATTGTGGTGGTTTTATTGAGGTAGGGGTGGCTTATGCTAATATGCTTTTAAAGATTAAGATTTTTGAAAATAGTTTGTGCAAGTTTTGGATATTATCTTGGCTAGAATTTGCTGGGAACTTGCTAGAAAATTGAAAGGAAAATGAAAAGGAGAAGCAATAAATAAACACAAGCATCGCACTTAGGTTTGCATCATCCCACCTGTGACGGGGTTACATTTCACAGAATGCTTAAGGGAAATCTTTTTTTTTTTTGATAAATAATTAAGGCAATCTTGAAAACCCAAAATGATACATAACAGGCCAAAAGTGTAGCCATGTCCATAATCAGAAAATTGCAGAAATATCCTTGACACTTGAAATATACATAAAATAAATTAAATCTGATCAGTAGCTAATAAACACCATCAAACATAATAATTAAATCATAATCAGCTAACATGGCAATTCAAGGTCTTCATTGGCATTATCCGTACATTTACAATTATGCTGGGATATTAGAATTATCATGAGTTCTACCTGATAATTAAATGCTTTACTTCTTTGTGTTGTGTGGTATGTTTGGAGGGAAAGGAATAGCTAAACTTTTAAGCTGCAATGGAATAAACCTAAGCTTAAGTATCTAAGATCTTTCTTTCAATGGTTAATTTGTGCAGTATCCACATTCTTGAGATATTTTTGGATCTTTTAGTATTAGGTTAAAGGTTATTCCTTTTAC